>NC_054824.1:157790193-158090193 GCF_018345385.1 Vulpes lagopus | reverse complement strand
GGACTATACAGGCCCAGATCCCTGACCTTCACACTCCAAGCTGCCCTTCTCTCTCAGGCGGTGCGGGGAGTTACCAGACTGTCAGTTTTTCCAAAATATTAAGAGGAGGCCATCCAGTGCCCTGCTCCTGCTTGTAGGATAAACAAGATTTACCACCTCTTCTCTGAACTTGACTTGCGACCGTGGGGACTCAGTGACCTACCTTGATCCTGGATTTCACTGCCTCCTATAAAGAGAAAAAATTTCCAGGCTACCCTTAAAATGATATATTTCATTGGCTCCCCTTTGAATCAAGATAATTGAGGCCCAAATTCAGAGTACCGGCTCCAGGGCCCCCAGGGTGGTGGCGGCAAAAGTTTCTGGAGCCCTAGATGTTACAAATACTGAAACTCCAGGGAAATTTATATTCTGAGGCATGTTCCAACTAGGGAGCACCCTAGAGAATGCTCCCGCTCCCCCTGGGCTTACCACTGGTGGGGGGTAGGGGGGTTGGGGGAGGTGGGGGATTTGGTGGAGCTGGGCTGGGGGAGTGTGGCAGGAGGATTGGGCAGGCGTTTCTATCCCGCCGCGTTTACACCTCTCCCTTTGTGACAAATCAATTTCCCGCGCCGCTGTTCTGCATTTGCATCCCGCCGAGGCCCGGGGCCCAGCTGCGCCAAGCGCACACTTACCACCGGCTTCGGAGTGTGTGCGTGTGTGCACGCGTGTCTAATTGACTTTCCGTCTACCTTTTTATGACTACATGTGTTTCCAACAAAAGGTCTTATTAGGACAATCTGGTTTCACTAATTTAGAGGTTGGGAACGTGGAAGGCAGGCGCTTTTTTTTTTTTTTTTAAGAGTTTGCAGAACTTCGGATTAAGAAATGACAGCGGGATGCACCGTCCTCCTAAGAGTAGGTCTGCCTATTTTTATGACCTGTTCCTCTTTCCTCTCCCTGGCTTCCCCAGTTCTACCCCCCTTTGCACTCCACACTCCTCCATTAGCCACCGGATTCCTAACTGTTAAAGAACCGTTTCTTTAAACACTTAAGACATCTGAACCCAGAAGTCTGAGACATTTACTGGGCTGGGAAAATCAGAAAAGGGGAAAAGAAATCATTCTACAGAGAGGAAAGTGCAATGAACATCAACCAAGGAGGAATAGTATTGTGGCGAGGAGTGAGGGAGATAAGAGAGAAGCTCTCGCTTTGGACTCAACTTAGTTCCTCCATGCTAAGGTCAGCCCAGGTGGTAAGTGAAAATTTGCAATATTAGTGTAAACGGAACCTGTTTTACTAATTTCAGCTGAAAAGAAAATTTAGGAAGGACATGTTTCTATAGAGCTGGAAGAGTAAACCCTGTCTTTTACATGTTTCCATGCCTCTGAAGGAGATTATGCTTTCCCACTCTGGGGTAGACTCCCCGAAGGCTGCGAAGGGCACTTGATTCTCAGTGTGGTTTTCTGTCTTTTAGGCTCAGAGCCTTGCTTTGACTCCTCTCTTCCCTGATTCAGTCTGAGCCTCACTATCCACTGCACACTGGAAGCCCAGCAGGGCCCACCGGTCCTGACTCAATGAGTTCACAACAGCGTCCTCGGCAACTCCTGATGGGGGACCCGAGGACTAAGGACACGGGTCCTCCTAGACAGTATCGCCCCACTTACCAGACCTTCCTATTCTCATCTCAGAGATGGGTGAGGGGGTTGAGGAAACTTTGCTTCTAAAAGCAACAACTATTTGTTAGAAGAATAGGCCCCAGCCATCTCAAGAAAGCAAGGCCTTATCCTGTTTCTCTGCTACTTTCAGAAACCCCAGTGTCAGTCACTTTGTCCCCATCACCTGGGTCTGCATTTCTGCTACCTCCCTCTGAACTGTCTGTGGACCATCCTTCCTTAAGCATCCATTTCCTGGCTGGCATCCTAACCTCAATTTCCTTCCGGGGCCCACTCCCCATTAGGCCTCCTTGCTCCTGGAAACTCGGAGGTGTGTGTCCTCAAGAATATAGTGGCAGGTTCCTGGAGGTTTCACCCCCTTCCCTCAGGATGCACAGTTCCCAACATCGATGCTGCCCTTTTTATGTCCTGGGCAGACCCCAGGCAGGGTGCGCAGCGCGATCTTGGCCACGCCAGGCCTGGGTCTCACAGGAGCCAACCTGGACAGCTTCCCCACCACCGCAGACCACCTCCGCCTCAGCTTCGAGGGGCTTCCCAGCTGGCCTCCAAGCCCAGTCTCCTTGTTCACACTAGAAACCCCACCAAGAACCTGAGCTCCCTTCTCAGAGGCATCTCCTCAGAGCCAAAGGGCAGGAAAGGTGGGCATCCCTCCAGCCCCGGACTATCCCGCTCCCGGCACAGCCAGCACAGCCCTGGGCTTGCTGAGGCCACCGGCCCTGGGCCTGCTTTTCACCTCCCACCGCTTGTTTTAGGGGTAAAGTACCAGTGGCTGGTCTCTCTTGCCCCACCCTCATCTTTTACGTGATCCTGTTTTCTGTTGTGAGTTCATCCTCCCGCTCCGAATAGTGATAAATGTTGGGGTGAATAATTAACCGTGGCGAAAGAAGACCAGCAGAAGGTGCAGAATCAGTGAAGCTGGGTGATAGGCACTTGGAGATTCGGGATACTATGCTCCCTTTGCTTTGCATATTTAAATTATCCCTGGTTGAACGTTGAAAAACAATCATTGTTTCACCGTGCAGTTTCTTGGAGTTCAAAGTATCTACACAAGCAATTAACTCACACTGGGGACAGTGCAGCAAGAGCAACCCTCCTCTCTCCCACCCTCTCCAGGCACGGATATCTTCAACAAGGAAGCCTCTGCATACTTGCCCGCCCGTTACCCAGGACTTGGGGACATCGGGTCTTCATTCCTCAGAGCTGGCCACCTCTCTCCAGAGACAGACCAGGCCGGATTATGTTCAGTCTAAATTCCCTATAGCCCTCCGCCTCTGAGAATACTAGAGGGGATCGAGCCCAGGTTCGATTTTAGCTAAAAAACACTGAGGGATTCTAGGCTTGGACTAAGGAAGCTGGGCAAGGGGCAGGCGGCCTGCCAAAGAGAGGGGGGCTGTCCTTGCCCCCTGCTTCACTGTGGCATGCGGGACTCCTACCACTTTGCCAGGCCTTGCTTCCAGCTGTTTTGGGTCCTGTTTGCTTTGCCTATCTATTTCCTGAGAGTCTGATACTGGCAGGGTTTATTTATTTATTTCAATGATGGCATGGCAGTGGGTCTCTTGTTTTCACAGATTCCAAATTCGGAGACAAAATAAGTCAACAAATAATGAAATGTGAAAGAATTTGCTTCGTTTAAAAAACTTCCAGCCAAGTTCAGACTCCTGAAATCTCAGGGAGGAAACATGACGCCCCAGTGTCACCTGTGGTGATTCAGGTGACAGGTCTGTTCCAGACTCCAGAACGGACAGATACACTTGGAGTCACATTTTAAGGCGCGGTTAATAACACCAGGCCAGATTTCCATGGGGGCGCGATTGGTCATCGGGAAGGACGGCAAAGGGAGACTGCGTGGACTTTTCTGGAGGTGTTAGGGCCAATTGGGAGAGCTCCTTGAATGTGACACCAGGCTCGGCTGGCTTTGGGGCCCGCGCTGCTCCTGCGCATCTCTCCTGTGCGGGATCGCGCGGGGCGGGAGCTCGGGTTTCACCCCAAAGGACACTCCCTTTGCTTCGCCCCCGAGTCTCCCCGAAGCACAGGCCTTTGA
The DNA here is from genome assembly GCF_018345385.1 of Vulpes lagopus. NCBI lineage: Eukaryota > Metazoa > Chordata > Mammalia > Carnivora > Canidae > Vulpes > Vulpes lagopus. Next base: position 158,086,500 of record NC_054824.1, on the reverse strand, counting down.
TTCTGCCCGGGGCGGGGGGGGGGGGGTCTCAAAGCCTTGTGCAGGTGAAGGGCGGCAAGAGCAGAGAACAGAGCGCAGCGCGGCCCTGGGAAGCCACGCGGGTACCGAGCCCAAGCCGCGCGGGTCTCGAGGCTGCGCGCTGCGCCCTCCGCCGCTCCGCCCCGCCTACCCCCGAACCCACGCTCGAGGCCGGGGAGAAGCCCTCCCGGCCCACCTCGGCATCTAATCCGCTGCCTTCCCCAACAGGGCAGGCTCCCCGACTTTGCACCCCTCCGGGACCCCTTCCCAGCCAGCCCGCTTGCCCCGCGTGCTGCAAGACCTAGCAGCCGTGCTCGCTCGGGACCGAAGGGCAGCCCGGTCGGCTTCAGCGAGGTTCCGCGGCGGGCAGTCCCCAGCCGCGACCTCCGGGCCTCCGGGCCTCCGGGCCTCCCTGCAGCGCCCGCCCGGGTGCCCCCTCGGCAGATCCCTCCTTGCATCATCCAGCCTCCCTGTGACTGGCCCTTCCTCGGGCTGCTGCCACCACCTCTCCTCGCCCCCGACTGTCTCCCCCTGGACTGGGGGGGACCCCGGTCCCGGACACACACTCCCGCGGGGAGAGTCCCTCACTCACTGTCTTGCTGGGGGGTGTCGCTGCCGCTGGTGAGTCCCGGCGACTCCAGGAGGCTTCGGCCGGCCTCGCCCACGCTCTCGTCCGCCTGCGCCGCCACCATGTCCCCGGCTTCCTCCAGGTCTAGCAGGTGACTGACGGAGAAGTTCTTTTTCGCCTGCAGGGTGTCGAGGTTGCCGGGGCTGTCCAAGCGGCCGCCCAGCGCCGGTTGCCGCTCCAGAACGTGCCCGTAGCTGGAGGTCATGGTCTCCCCCTCCGATCCCACCCACCCCCCTCTTCCCGCTCGAATCAACACCAAACGCTGTGGGCGCGAGGGGGGAGAGGAGCCGAGTGGGGAAGAGAGAGGGGGGAGTGGAGAGAGAGGGAGAGAGAGAGGGAGAGAGAGAGAGGAGAGAGAGAGAAGGAGGGGAAGGACAAAAAAATTGGAAAGGGGGGGGACCCCCTTCTGCAGAGCAGAGCGTTCTACACCAACAGCCTCGGCTGCTTTCCTGAGGCCAAGTCCGGCGCGATCCAAGGAGATAATCCACACCAAAAAATAAAATTAAAAAGTCACCCTATGTTCAAGTCAGGAGAAAAAAATTCCTTCCAGCTATCCAAAAGCGTCCACACGCACACACTAAAAATAATAATAAGGGGGAGAAAGGAAAGGGGAGGCCAGCAGGGCGGGGGAGTTAGACACACAGAAGAAGAGAGAAGAAGGGGTGGGAGAGAAGAATCAAAGTGTTTTTTTTTTTTTTCAAGGTTAAAAAAGTTATTCCCAGGCAAGAGTTCAAGCACCAACAGAAGAAGGCTTGTTCCAGCTTTAAAACATCTTCAAGAAAACGTGTTCCCCCTCTCTGCACTCCTGTGGATTCTCAGGAGTGACTAAAGTTTCAGGAGGAGAGGGTGATGTCTTGCAGATGTATTGGAGAGCAGGATTCTCACTTTACTTTTCGTAAGAAGAAGAAGAAGAAGAAGAAGGAAAAAAAAAAAAGGGCTTCAAGAGTCCGAAAGAGGGTGGTGGTGGGTTTCCCCCCTTTCCCTTCTCTCTCTCCCCCTCTTCTTGCTGAGCTCCTTTTTCCTTCTCAGTTGGATCAAGAAGCTCTCTGGCACTTCAAAAGGCACAAACTGGCATGCAGAGGAGGCTTTGTAGGGAATACAAGAAAATTGGAGACCCCTGGGAGGGCAGATCTCGACTTAATAGGAGCCTGTAATTACGTGGCAAAGCCTTTGTGCGGTGCCTGACGTTTTACAGACCCCCTTTCTCCATCACAATCTCCTTCTTCCTCCTTTCCCTCGGACCAAAAAACAGTCTGATTAAGAAAACCCCCTTTGCCAACATCTGAGCCAAAGAGAAAGAGAGAGGGAGGGAGCGAGTGAGGGAGGAGGGAGCAAAAAGGGAGGGAAGAGAAAGGGAGAGAGCCCCTTTGGATTTTTTAAGTAAAGGTCTAATTATCATTCCCCTGCAATAGTATCACGGGGAGAAAAGACAAACTGAAACCCACAGTCACTTCAAACGGGCGATTATTTTGCTTGGGCATTAACTCCTCCAGATTTGTTTAAGATCCTGTTGGAAAATCTCATTTGCATGTTTTGGTAACAGCTGTGGGGAAACTTGTTGGAAAAAATCCACAACTATCTCAATCAAATTTTCTTCTCTTTCGGCTTTTTTTTTTTTTTTCTTCTCCCAAGCGTTTCCTGCAGTTCTAACAGTTTTGGGGGGTGGGGGTGGGGGAGTGTCTGAGAGAGAACGAAGGAGAGAGCAAGCAAATTAAGGCTACATTTGGCTCCGTAGAGACAGCCTATTAAATAATGTAATAAAATAACAGGAGCGATAATAATGAGAGGCTCTCCCACGCTTCTTCCGCGAACCAAAGGCAGGTTAGGGGAGATCTAGAAGGCGCAGAATCGATTCGAGTCTCTCGCGCCGCTAGGAATCCCGGGGCCAGGGCAGTGGGAAATTTACATATTTATTTAGCTGGAGGAAAGGACTCTAGGAGTGTAGCATAATTGCTCCCTCCTCCCCCCCCCCCCCCCCCTGGCCAATTTCGTAACCTCTTTGGAGCGGCCAAGGTCGCTTCCCCAGGCGACAACGCTAAGCCAGAGGGTCGCGTTGCCCAGATGCGCAGGAGGCAGGGGCATTCCTGGGGCGAGTGGCCGGGCTAGGGTCCTGCGCAGTTCAGGGTCCTACCCGGGTGCCTGGGCGGGAGGGGGAGGGCGCGTAGGAGGAAAGACAGGAAGGAATAGAGGAACCCCTAAGTCTACGGATAATGCTCTGCCATCCGTCTGCTGAGCCCTAACTTGACAAGGAACAGAGAGGTGCTGAGGGATTTTTTCATGACCTGTTGGAATTTGGTAACAGCTTTAATAGTCTCATTAGAAATGAGTTACTATATGACGAGTAAGTAAAATATTAAGTGCTTATTTGTGGCATTTTATGGTCTCCAAACATAAATACACACACACATATACATACTTTCCCACTGGCTTGATTACTAGACTTTTTTTTTCCTTTTTTTTTTTTTTTTTTTCCGTCCTGTAGCCGAGAGGCTCGACTGGAGAGAAAGAAGGGTCCGAATGTGTGTAAATGGTTTCTGGGCTCCAAACGGCCATAGTTAGCCCAGAACTCCCAGCCCTGATCTGGGAAAAGAACATTTGATGCCATCAAAGGGCTGCAGATTGAAACCAGATGTGCTCGCCTCGGTTCTTTCCATGCATTTAATTAAGGAGCCGGGATGGAGGAGACTTTTTCATCATTAGTCCACCCACTCCCCCCTTCCTATTTCCATCCCCTCGCCCTCCACCCCCCACCCCCCGCAGCCCCCCTCCCGTCCTCTCGCACCCCTGACCGGGAGCCCAAAGCCCCGCCAGCGCCGCGCGGTGCGCCGCGCCCGTAGCTCCGTCTCCGCAGCGGTCGGGGCTCTAAGCAGCTAACATCTGTCCGCGTCTGGGCCGGTGCAAGCCGCGCTGCAGGGCTAGCGGGACGCTGGTGGGAGGCGGCCGCGCACCCGGGTGGGCCCGCACCGCGTGCGAGCGCCAGGGCGGATGCCTTCCGCGGGGATTGCCGACGCCGCAGCCTCCGCCAGCCTCCGCTGGGTGCCACACGTGGCAGTGCCACCAGCTCGCTCGAATGGACGCGACTGACAGAGAGGTCTTCCCCCAGACGTCCTGCTGGATGAGCCTGGGTGAGAGGGCCGCGGGGCCCTCCCGTCCCTGCTCACCCAGCGAGGCACTGCTGGGTTTGTCCCCGCAGCCCCGGTCAGCCGCCTCCAGCCTCCCGGAGCCGCTCAGACCTGGAACGGGCCCTAGCCTCTCTCTTCTTCTCCATCCCCATCTACAGTTGAATTTAACGTTTCTTCTCGACACTGACCGAACTGCCCTTTGTGACAAAGGTCTGGTGGGTAAGAGGCCGGGGTCTGACACGCCCGGGGGCATGGAGACCCAGCGATCTCCGTCGGTGGAGGAAGATCGTCCTTGGGAGAGAAAGCTGCCTTGCCCCCTGATGTGCCGTCAGTCTGGTTAGTGACCCAGAGGGAGCGACAGGGAAGAGAGATCAGAGATGGGCCCTTGGAAACATAGTCGGACGTCTCCACTTCTATTCCGCCGTGTTCTCGGGAGGAATCAGGCACTCCCTTAACATCACCCACTTGTCATTCGTGTAATAATATCGACCAGTCCTACCAATACCAACTAGGATGCTAACGGTTTCAGCAAAAACATCAGACACATTTGCTTAACATTTGTCGACCAAATATGTATATGTGTGTATATATATTATATAAAATTTTCTACGCACGCTTCCCCAAACTATCTCCGGGACCGAGAGCTCAGATACCGCCAACTGTGTGGGGCTAGTTCAGCCCCTGGCAGCGCAGCTCCCGCGGCTGCTCCAGAGGCCCGAGCCTGGGAGTCCTGCTCCAGCAGTTGGGGTGGCTGTTGAGGACCTTGGGGGGGGGGGGGGGAGAGGCGGGCAGATGCCTTGCAAGCCCAGCAGCTGGAACTTAGGGTCGGCTAACAGAGTGTCCAGGGAAAGAGAGAAGCCCCTGGTGGGACAATCTTGAGGCAGGCGGCAGGGCCCCCTTCTGCGGACCCGGAGCGCTTTTTCTGGAATCCTACGGAGGCTGCGGGAGAGCCAGAGGCTCGCCGGGTCCTTCACTCCGCAAGGCGTCCCGTAAGCCTCCGCTGCTGCGGCCAAGGCCCAGAGCACCCCCAGCCTCAGCCCCAAAGCACCGCATGGGGGTGGGGGTGGGGGCGGCGGGGTGGACTGGAGGAACGCGCTGGGAGGGTCCTCAAGCAAATCCCAAAGACATAGGCCCTGCAGGTTTTTTTTTTCTTGCTTAGACCTTTTTAGATTTTTTTCTTATCCTTTTTTTCTTCCCTCTATTAACAATTAGTAGTGGATTGGATCCACACTTGATTATGTTTACACAACATTTGTAATTTTCTGAGATTCTGGATTTGCTGGATTGTAATTAAAAGCCATCAGGATAACCCTACAGGGAGACTCAAGACCGATTGGAGAGCGGGGTTCATCCAGTAAATGGTGAAAAGGATAGTTTCTTGCTGCCAGCTGGCCAGGCGGAAAAAGGCTCTCTGGGACCCTCTGAGCCAGCGCGGTGCCCTACTTGGGGCACACAGAGGCGGGCGGGAGAGGCCTTCTCAGAGCACCCTACGTCTTCAAGGCCTGGCCTCTCCTTGCTGTCCGGGGCGCCAGGTCTCTCTCGCTAGAAGGGTGGAGGGGAGGGGATCAAAGTTCTCTCGGCTCAGGTTGCAGGAACCAAGAGGGCCAAGCACCTCTAGAATTCAAGAAGGACCATCTGGCAGAAAGATGTCAAGAGAAGGGAAGCTGTGGCTGGGAGCATATGCTCATCTCCGCAAGCAGGCAGCAGGCCTGGCCTGGGAACTTAGAAGGCCCCAGAGAACGCTGTGGCCTGTTTAGTTCCTTAATCACTACTTTGCTTTCCCCATGTGATTTCCTTTTGGGAAGAGTTGGAAGGAGAGCATTTCTAACTCAAAATCTCTGAACATGTGTAGATCTTTCCTTGGCTTTCACTTTGACTTCCATCCATCAATCAATATTTATTAAAAATCTGAAGCTCTGGGTGATGTAACACAACCAGAACTCTCTTCCTCATGATCCTTCCAGCATCTGAGAGTGCCTTTCCAACCCTTCTTTCTGCCCTACCCTTTTTAAAAATAACTCCTGTTTTTGGATTCCTCCAGGAGTAAGTGGGAGCAAAGCTGGGACTCGAAAGGAAACTTGCCAAGAGATCAGACCAAGGTAGGAAGGAGGTTTGGTTTCCAGCCATGTGCCCTTGGGTGGTCCTATTCATAGTTAGGTTTGGTATTGATTACTGTCCAGGGTTTCCCTGGCACTGGAAGCTGGCAAAACTCTGCCTCATCTGGCTAGCAGAATGTCCCCCACCCTAAGCAGCTTCCCCTCTGAGGTGGAAACCAGGAGTTGTACTCCCTGACATGTTAATAAGCTGACATGATAATCACATGTGACAGGTCACAGGTTCCATGACACATAAACAAGACAATACCACCCTCAGGCAAATAATATGCGTTGGGGGTAGAAATGCTTTTCTGCTCATGGTTGACAATCTAATATATATTCACTAATGATGAAACAGGGGAAAAGAGAGAGGAATGCAAGATAGTTTCTGTAGGGTTGCCACATTTTAATGTTTCTGAGGAGACTCTATGCCAGACCTGAAAGAAACCCTCCTTTGCTCTTCCAATTCCAGTTCTTGTAATCATAAGTGGCATTTTAGGAACATTCCTCCCATGCATGGGTGAATGTTCTCCATTGACCCCCACCTCCATCCAATAGCCCTATTGAGTTATTTTGAAATTTTGCAACAATGAAAGAGAGTAGGACTATAAAAACACATTTCCAAGTAGTACGCTGGTAATGTGCCCATCCTATGATAGGCTGGGAGGCCCAATGTACTCGGTTGCGAACTAGTGCAGTTTCACAGGGGCTATCTGCTCCTCAAACCACTGGACACTAACTATGCATACACCACTGCGCCAGCTTTAGCAAAAGACATCTGTAGTCTGCACATTGGCAAATGCAATGAATACTCTTAGACCTTATTTTGCTAAATGCTTCAGCTGTTATTGAAAGTATCAAACATTCTCTTTTTGAAATTTCTTCTCCTGGTCCTCTATTGCTCTGAGCACTTCTTCTTGGTCTTCATAGAATATTCTTTTTCTTCACTTTTTTATATATTGGTATTCTCCAGAGTTCTTTCATTCTCCCTATCCTTTCCAATAAACAGGTATTACTCTAAGATCGCATAGATTTTCATGGGTTAACCACCACTTGTTTGGCAATGAGTCTAGTATCTAAATCTTAAGCTTTGTCACCTACTGACAAAGCGAGCAAGGCAGTTACCTCTCTAAGCCTCAGTTTGCTCGTCTTTCCAGTGGGGCTCATCATGGCCCCTGACAACATATATTTGTGAGAATTAAATGAGAATGTATGTAAGCTGTTTAACACAGGGTTCAGCATATAGTAAGCTGTGAAAGAGAAAATAGCTTTCTTCTTGCTGACATTCATTCATTCATCAAAGAACCTTAAACTCAACATGTCCAAAGCTGAACTCATCTAATCTCTCCATGCTTCTCTTCTTTCCCCAGTAGGAAACCTATGAGTCACTCTAAATTCCTCCCTCTCTGACACCGACCAACTGTAGCATATCCACATTATCACTAAGGTCTGCCTATTTTATCTCGCTGGCATCAAATCTGTCACTACATAGTCAGTAAGGGACTGTTGCATTAGAATTGAAGGCTAAGTAATACCAGAGTGAGTGAACAGGTGACATGATTTGTGAATGCATAGCTATGATGTTACCGTATGTTCACATTATATAAAACATAACAATTAGTCAAGATGTCTTGCCAAATGCCCTCGGAGGAAATATGAATGTGCAGGACTACACCTTCTTTCTCTTGAGGCACTTAAGCCTTTCGCACCAGGAAAATTCAGGTGCAGCACAAATGGCTGTTGGAAGGATTAAGAAAACAAAAGAAAGACGCCTTACCATAGTCGTTACTCAACAAATGTTCATTTCCTTCTTCTGCTCTTTCCCTTAGGATCGATGGCCCAGGCTCACGTTCCTCTGGGCACCACAGAGACACAGGAGGCTAAATTCTTGCTCTCTTTCTATTTTAGAAAAATCCTTCAAGGGTAGGCATATGCGTGTTACTAAGAAGCTTAAAACTGGGAATGGTTCTAGGCAAGCGGCAGCACACGGAGCTGCCAGGGAAACCATTGCTGACCCTTCACTCCTGAGCCAGAACAATTAAAGTCTGGTGGATTTTTGTATCACACTCTGAGAATTAGAGAACCCGCATGCTCACTGGATTCTTGGCCCCACACAGGACATTTGAGCTGAGGTTACAGGCTGGCTTGCTGCCTCTGTAAGCCCCCCAACTTTTGGGCTCTGGAACTTTGTTTCTAAGCCAAGCAAAAGTGGGTGGAATCTTCCAGGATAGGTACAAAATGCTTTGGGCCTGTGTACCTTTGGCTGATTTGAAACCCATAAGGTCCTTCAGCTGACTTTAGTGCTTATTTATAGCATACCCAGTGGGTGTGTCACTTTGGATAACCTTCGTTGGCTTGCTGCTTTCATAAATCTGGAGCCAAGCATAGCCCATTCTCCACCTGCTTTTTTCTCTGAAGTCCCTACACAAATCTCTAATTCCAAACAGGGCTCACTCTTCTCCCAGTTCTCCTCTTTTCCTTTAAAACCAGCTCACAGGTAAACAAACAGGCTGACTGCATCTTCTAATAGGCCAGTTATAATTGTAGGTTGGGTATATAGATACTATTCCCCCTTTTTCCTATTTTTATAATGTTAAACCCATCCAGATCTGCCTTATTTTAAGTTTTGCTCCACAAGAAATAGTAGTAACAAATTTCAGCAACATTTTTTTCTTGCTCACCTCAAAAGGATGCTGTGAGATAATATGTATAAGGAACTTAGTATAAAAGGCATGCCTGCATATAAGACCAGTTCTTTTCTTGCTTTTCACCACTACAGAAGAAAGAAGAATTGATATAATGGGATCTATGCATTTTTAAATTTTTAAAGTCTGAAATAATGCATTATTTCAACACTATGCAGCTCATGAACTACTGACTTCAACACTTTAAGTCACCATTGACCTCTTTTATATAATATATACCTTTGCTTTTCATGAACCTGGTATCCAGCTTCACATTTCAAACACCAGAACCATCTCTTGCAACATGCATGTTTGTGTTTTTTAAACTTCCTTTTGCCACTCACCTTTTGATTCTTTCCTCTTTCTGGAATTTTTCTTTTGAGTATCTTCTGCTCCTTTAAGCCAGAAGTCTGAATTATTTCCTTCAGAATTTGAAGGATGTGATTTATTGATCTCTCTAATTTGTCTGGTGTCTCAGTTTATCCATTAAAAATTATTATACAGGATCTCAGATATCCAGTTTTATGTTATTTTGGACCAAATTACCATTAATCTTTAACTATTACCAGACAAATATTATGTATATTCCTTGGTTCTCTCTTAAAAATTTCAATCGTTACTTATACTGCTGAAAAAATGTAAGATAACATAGGTAAGGATCCATCAGAGTGCCTGCCAAATAGTAAATACTTAATAACGGTTCAGAATTTCCTCTTTGGGCTATGACGCAGAGGCTTGTAGCAGACCAACAATATTCCTTCTGAGAGCAACTGGAAAAATCTGAAATATTTATATCCTCCTCACCCCAGATATCAGTGGGCTTCTAAGGCAACCAGGATTCAAATAATCATGTTTCAGAGAAGAATGCTTTTTGAGTAAACCAAATTGTGTTCATTATCCCTTTATCCTTGGGTTATCTGCCACATTTTGGCATAGAACAACAACAAGAATAAAGTACCTGCTATGAAGCAGAAAATCCAGCAGACTCTTATCAATGGTACAGCCTTGAAGGAAGATAAATTTGAGTTTGAGACTGCTGAGATTTCATAAAGGAGGGAGGCTGAGACAAATAAAGCCAATATTCACAAGTTTTTTCCCTCAAGGTACTTACCAATTAAGCTGAACAAGCAAAAGGCTAAAAGGCACAGCAAAATGTAAATAAAAAGCAGATTGGAGATTTTGGTAACCTGACAAGGGGCAGGAAGATCAAAATTGTAGGTTCATGGCATCCGGAGGAGGAGAATCCACAAGAAACACTTCGGGGTCTCTGTTAGGAGATCTAGCAAACTATACCCTAAGAATGAAAACAAATTAGATGTAGACTGAATCTTACCAAGATTGAGTTCAGTGCCAGGTTGAATTGAGCTGATTTGCTTCTGTTGCCTTCAAAGACGGATTGAATCCTCTACAAAGGAATATAACATCCAGTCACTATAATTTTCATACAAAATGTCCAGCGTTTTATTCGTCCAAAAATAAAAGATGTATTAAGGAACAAGACCAAGAGAAACAATACACAACACAGGTAGGTAGCCCAGATATTAGGGAAAGCAGACATGGAATTAAAAATTTAATAATTAATATAACCAAAGTAATGTATCATAAGATGAGAATTTCACCATTAGAATTTTAAAAATCAAATTGAATTTAGAACTGAAAAATACAACTGAACTTGACAATCCAATAGATAGATTTAAATGGATATTTGACACAATTAGAAAGAGAATTAGTGAGTCAAAAAATAGACCAGAAGAAAATATCCAGACTGAAGCACAGAGGGAAATAAATACTGTGAAGCAGAGAGGATTCTGGGAAGCTGGAGGAGTAGGAAGCACCAGAAATGGTCTTCCCACTAGGCAACAATTACGCAAGTAGAATCTGTTTAACATAATTAATGTAAAACCCCGGACACTGTTGAAAGCTTGCAACTTCCAGGGGGAAGGCTTCCGTGGTAAATTGAGGTGAATTTCAGTTACTCAGCCCCCTGGCAGGCAGCTATGCACATGTTTCTGGAGCAGCTCTGAGCAGCTTATTAGACCCAGGGTGGGCAAAAAGGACCCTATTCAGGCAGCCCCTTTGGCTTAGTGGTTTAGTGCTGCCTTCGGCCTGGGGTGTGATCCTGGAGACCTAGGGATCGAGTCTCACGTCAGGCTCCCTGCATGGAGCCTGCTTCTGCCTCTGCCTGTGTCTCTGCCTCTCTCTCTCTGTGTCTCTCATGAATAATGAATAAAATCTTTTTTTAAAAAAAGGACCCTATTCTCCAACATCAGGGATCTGTGCTCTAATTATTGGTTGCTGCTTCTGAGCACAGAGGTGCAAACAGGAGGGGGACAATTATTTATACTTTTCCTTTTGATGCAAGCTCCTCTCTTCAAGCTAAAGTGATTTCTAGGAGTTTCAAGTGGCCAGTGCCTTTCCTTCTCCTTCATTTTTCTCTTTTTCCCCATTTGGGAGATAGACATTAAAGATTAAGACATTCAGGGAGCCTGGGTGGCTCATCTGGTTAAGTATCTGGCTCTTGATTTCAGCTGAGGTCATGATCTCAGGGTCATGAGATCAAGCTCCACAGCAGGTTCCATGCTGGGTGTGGAGGCTGCTTAAGATTCTCTCTTTCCCTTTCCCCCTGCCCTCTTTCTCTTTTTTTTACCCCTGCCCTCTTTCCTACCTACCCCCTGACCCACTCATGCTCTCTTTCTCTCTGAAAAACAACAACAATAAAATAAAGAAAAAAAGATTAGAACATCCAAAAGCAACTGCATATGTGAGGAAAATTAGAAAGTGCCTATGCATGCCCAAGTAAAGGTGCAGGCTCAGGAAATAGCTGAGAAGATCTTAAATTTGCACCTCAAGCTGATCTTTGGAACAGAGATAGTCTGCAACAATAATAAAGAAACAAACAAATAAATAAATACAATAATTGAAACTTTGAGGAAGGGAAAAATATCTGATTTCCAGGTTACCACATTATTATTAGATTCAAATGTCTGGCTTTCAACAACAAATCCTAAGGCATACAAAGAAACAAGAAAGTAAAGCCTATTCAAAGTAAAAAATAAATAAACAAAACATTCCTGAAAACGATCTGATAGAAGATCTATTAGAAGGCATTAAAACCGTCATTGTCTTATAGATGTTCAAAGAACTACAGGAAGATGTGGAGAAAAAAAATGATGTATGAATACAGTGGAAATATCAGCAAAGAGTTAGAAAATACAAAAAGGAACCAAAAATAAATTCTGGAGATGAAAAGTACAGTAACTAAAATGACAAATTCACTAGACAAACTCCAAGGGAGACTTGTGCAGGCAGAGGAAAGAAACCACACACTTGAAGGTAGGATGGTAGAAATTATCCAATGTGAAGAAGACACCAAAAAAAAAGATCAAAGGAAACCGAACACAGCCTAAGTGACCTGTGGGTTACTATCAAGTGTGCCATTTACATGTTGTGAGACTTCTAGGAGAAGAGAAAAAGGGAGAGAGAATATCTGAAGAAATAATGGCTGGAAACCTCACTCAGATTTGAGGAAAGACATGAATATATATCTAAGAAGTTCAACATTCTCCAAATAGGATGAACTCAAAGAGACTTACACTGGGACATATTATAATCAAACTTTCAAAAGTCAAAGCTAAAACGATAATCTTGAAGCAGCACAAGAGAAGCAACTAATCACATACAAAGGATCCTCGATACAAAGATCAGTAAATTTTTTCATCAGAAATTTTGGAGTTCAGGAGGCAGTGGGTCAGCATATTTAAAGTGCTCAAAGGGGAAAACAAAAACACTGTCAACCATGGATCCTACACCTAGCAAAACTATACTTCAAAAGTGAGGGAGAAATTAAGACATTTCCAAATAAGTTAAAGCTGAAGGAGTTCACTAGAACTGCCTTATAAGAAATGCTCACAGGAATCCTGCAGGGTGAAATGAAAAGAATCTGGACAGTAAATTGAAGCCATTTGCAGAAATAAATATCTTTATAAAGTTAAATACAAAGGCAGTTATAAAACTAGTATTATTGTAATGGTGGTTTGCAATTTCACTTTTCCTGTTCCACATTATTTAAAAGACTAATGTATTTTTAAAGATTATTGTCTAAAAGCTAGTATCACTGTAACTTTAGTTTGTAACTCCACATGCTGTTTTATATATAATTTATGAGACTAATGCATTTAAAATAATTATCAGTTTAACTTTTGGGGCACACAATGTAAATGATGTAATTTTGTGACATCCACCACCAGGAGAGGTAGTGACAGAATTGTAAAGGAACCATGTTTGTCTATGTTACTGAAGTTAAGCTGGTATAAATTCAGATTAAAGTGTGATAACTTTAGGATGTCAGATGTGATCCCTATGGTCACCACAAAGAAAATAGCTACAGAATATATGCAAAAAGAAATGAGAAGTAAACTTAAATGTTTCACTACAAAAAAAATCAATTAAACACAAAAGAAGATAGTAATGGAAGAAATAAGAGATGAAAAGCTGTAGAGCCTATAGAAAAAATAATAGTAAAATGACAGAAGTCCCTCCCTATCAGTAAACAGATTACACTCTCCAATCGAAAAGATGGAATTTGGAGCAAAGGATGTAAACATGTTCAAACCATATGCTGTCTACAAGAGACTCACTTTAAATACAAAGACATAGGGCATCCCTGGGTGGCTCAGTGGTTTGACGCCTGCCTTTGGTCCAGGGTATGGTCTTGGAGTCCCAGGATCGAGTCCCACATTGGGCTTCCTGCGTGAAGCCTGCTTCTCCCTCTACCTGTGTCTCTGCCTCTGTGTGTGTGTGTGTCTTTCATGAATAAATAAATAAAATATTTAAAAATAAATAAATCCAAAGACACAGACTGAAAGCAAAAGGACCAAAGAAGATATTCCAGCAATTAGTAAAAAGAGAGCAAAGTGGCTATAGGAATATTAGACTAAATAGGCTTTATATCAATATAGGTTAAAAGAGATGAAGAAGGACACTGTATATTAATAAGAGTTTCAACACAGCAAGAATATATAACAATTATAAATATTTATATACCTACTGACAGACCAGCAAAATACAGGAAGCAACAATTGACAGTTACAGAGAGACATAGACAGCCCTTCAATAGTAGACTTTAATACTTAACTCTCAATAACAGATAGAATAAGGAGACAGAGATAACAGAGGTCTTAAACAATATCATAGAGCAGCTAGATCTAACAAACATCACAGAACACTCTACTTGACCACAACAGCACTCACATGCTTCTCAAGTGCACATAGGGCATTTTCCAGGTTAGACCATGTGTTAACCACAAATTCAGTCTCAGTAGATTGAAAAGACAGATATAACACAAATAAATTTCTCTGACCACAACAGGATGAAATTAGCAATCAATAACAGAAGTAAAACAAAAATACACAAATTAAACAGACTCTTTACAGATCTTGGAAACTAGCCCTTTATCTGATACGTCATTTGCAAATATCTTCTCCATTCTGCAGGTTGTCTTTTAGTTTTGTTGACTGTATCCTTTGCTGTGCAAAAGCTTCTTATCTTGATGAAGTCCCAATAATTCATTTTTGCTTTTGTTTCTTTTGCCTTCATGATGTATCTTGCAAGAAGTTACTGTGGCCGAGTTCAAAAAGGGTGTTGCCTGTGTTCTCCTCTAGGATTTTGATGGAATCTTGTCTCACATTTAGAGGGGCGGTGGAAGGGGAGGAGGGCGGGGGGTGGGGGTGAATGGGTGACGGGCACTGAGGGGGGCACTTGACGGGATGAGCACTGGGTGTTATTCTGTATGTTGGCAAATTGAACACCAATAAAAAATAAATTTATTATTAAAAAAATAAACAGACTCTTAAATAAGCAATACTATTTGTAACAAAATTATAGTGCAAATAACTCAGCTATTCAACAATATTCTGAATAAATGGTGTTATGTTGATATAATTGAATATTACTTGCTGATACTTGCAATAATATAATTGAGTCTCACAGAGATACTCTTGATATAAAAATGTTAGACACAAAGAACACATTTTCTTTCTTTGATTTAAAAAAAATGGTTCCCTTCATATTCCACTTCCCACACTGAAGACATCTCATAATGATTCTTTTTTTTAGATTTTTATTTATTTATTCATCACACACACACACACACACACACACACACACACACACAGAGAGGCAGAGACATAGGCAGAGGGAGAAACAGGTTCCATGCAGGTAGCCTGATGTGGGACTTGATCCTGGAACTCCGGGATCATGCCATGAGCTAAAGGCAGATGTTCAATTGCTGAGCCACCCAGGCGTCCCCTCATAATATATTTCTTATAGAAACTATAATTGAAGCAAGATATTGGAGGCTCAGTTCTTGCCATTTGTCTTCCACAGAGAATTTATGTGAGGATGAATAGCAGCATGTTAAAAAAATACTTAGAATGTTACTTGCTTTAACAAGTATCAAATATTTTTACAAATTGCCTTCTGCAATGTAGCAGGATCTTAACTATACTTTTGTGTGTTCAGTTAAGTGTTATACTAAGTATATAGCACTGGACACAGATGTCTGAAATATACAGGCCATGAAATTTTCTCCTAGCTATATAGCTATTCACATCAGCCTCAATGTCGTCACTTTGGAACTGCAATAATAGTAATAATTGCTATCATTTGATGTGTATTTATATGTGTCAAATACTTTTAAGGGTTTTGTATCCATTGCCTCATTTAATCTTCACAATAATCCCAGAAAGTAGGTTTTATTATCCCCTTTTGTTAATAAGGTTAAGTGATTTCCCCAGGGTAGGAGAGGGCACTCAGCCATGATTAGAATCTGATTCTCTTTGACCACAATTAGGCATGTGCTGTCAATGACCTTGATAGATAGTGTATCATGCTGGTGTGCATCAGTGACAGAAATGCCAATTCAATAGTCTGAAGCTGTAAATGTAAGTTTTAGTACAAATTTAGCCCCAAGAGCCCCTGTTTACCTTCCCTTAGCCTCTACTTTACTCTCACTTGACCCTTTTGCGTATTCTATAGCAGCAATTAAAAAACTAGGAACATCGTGAGGAAGAAGAGAACATTAATCCCTTTGCTTATCTCACCAAAGGGTCTGTATCCCAAAATAGAGTTGTTATTAAGTATTTTGAACTCTGTCTTTCCTTTCTTCCCCTGGGAATGGAGTAAAGAGAAGAATCGTACAGTAGCATTCAGACTTACTATTTGTCTTGGTGGAACAATGGAAAAGAATTATAAAGCATATGCTTAGATATCCTATAAACCAAGGCACACCTGTACTTAGATTTTTTTCTTTTTATTTTTTTACCCAGATTTTGTTTGAAAGGCTCCAGTTTTTTTGTTTTTTGTTTTTTTTTTTTTTTTGTATGTAATGAAAGATTCCTTTGCCATGTCACATTGGCATAAATGTTATCAGAAGCATGATCCCCGGTCACTACGAGTCAGACTCCTCTTCTTAGACCATAGGAAACACTTGTTATCATGACCTTGGACTATGACGGTGAAATATGTTCTTCCTGAAGATAACAGTTTCATTGAAAAATGAATCTATACTTCCACAGGTTGAAGAAGAATTTCAGCTACTGCACCCTGCTGTAGCAAGAGGACTAATAAAAACCTTGAACCCATTACTCATGTATGAGAACAAAGAGAGCTTTATTGAAGATCAAATAAAAAGCATGAATAGTGAGTCAGACAGCACATTAAGTGAAGATTCCAGCATTCTTTTTTGCTCATATTGCTTTTAATGGTATTTGAGATTAAAGGTTCAATAGAATTCAACACAGTGAACTTGCAAGGCTTGATTTTCTGTATTTGCGGATTCTATTTTCCTCTCCATTCAGAACTTCACCTCTCAACAAGGCGTCTGTCTTCATTGTACTTTTCATGTCTGTCTTTCTCAGTCTTAAGTGCAAAATATGCACTTTTTATCTCTCAGGGCTTTCTGCATCGGATACTCATTCATTCACTTACTCACTCAACATGTATTGAGTGCCTACTGACCTTGATTAAAACAAACAAGCAAGCAAGCATGCAGGCAAGCAATAAACCAGGTCTTCCCATGGTATGCTCACTGTCCAAGAGAGGAGATAAACAAACTGAAATTCAGAAAATGATTTTTCAGAGTCAATGATTGAAACATATTTTTCAGATAAAAAAAGTAATTTCTTTAATTTCTAAAATCAATCTGTTCCCCAGCCCTTCACCCAGCAGGGCAAAAAAAACCCTCAGATTAATATTTAATGGTATCCCAGACTCCTGCTGAACAAATAGTCTCTCCAAGATAACTCAGTCTCTTTGGGGATGCTGGTGCTCCTCTTTCCACTTGCTTTCCACCCCCCTGACTTCCCTCTAGGATTGCACATCAGGGAGGGGTTTCCACTCTCAAAGAGATTGGGGAGAGAGATTCTAAGACCCACAAATAAGATCCACAATCCATAAATAGGTCCTGTTTTGATTTCTAGGTCCTCTGTGATAAGGCTTCTGGTTGGGACCAATTTCTGGTCTCCCTTTGGCAAGTATTACTGGTGAAGGTATGCTTTCTTTCTATTAGATGGTTAGGCCAATGTTCACCCTGGTTCCCCAAGCCCCACTTTGACTCTATCCAGTATACCCCTCTCAGTTTCAGCCCCCTGGGTTCAGCTCTCCAGTACTGGGATCCTTTTTACAAGTCTCCTCATCCTTTGCCATAGCAATACCATACAGGTCCAATGGTTCAACTCCACTACTTTCTTTACCTCCTACTCCCCACACCATGGAGCATGTGAATTTCTGGAGCTCTTCTACACACTAAACGAGAGGAAGGAGTCTTCAGAGGGCTCACTCAGGCCTCATAAGCAAACCAAGCCTTTCCATCTTGTGGCTATTTTTTTTATTAAGATTTATTTATTTATTTGAGAGAGAGAGAGAGAGAGAGAGAGGAGTGTGTGTGTGTGTGTATGGGAGCAGAAAGAGAGGAGAGAGAGAATTTCAAACAGATTCCTCACTGAGTGTGGAGCCTGACACAGGGCTCAATCCCACAACCATGAGATTATGACTTGAGCCTAAATCAAGAGTTGGACTCCCAACTGACTAAGCCATCCAAATGCCCTTGTTTTCTTCTTGATATAGGATAAAACTCTGTGAGGTCAACTCCTTCTGGAGTTCTAGGGCGTTCTATGGGAGAATGCCTGAGAAACTGATTCTGACCATTTACCTTTCCCAGTCTCTTGTTTTCCTTTTCTTCCCACAGTCTCTTACTTCAAAAGGTTGGCTTTTTCACTTCCCTATATGGAAAGGACATATGTCTTCTGAATTTTCTCTATCCATGGGAATTTGATGCCCAGATCAGCCTGTCCTGACTCTTGATCTTTTTAAAAGAGTAGAAAAAGTTAGAGATTTATTTTGCTCTCTCCACAATGGCTGGCTTCTAAGAATATTTGCATAAAAGTCACTCAAAAATCCCATTTTTGGTGACCAGTGGTTGAATGTCATCTACTTTCTTTTCCATTCCCATTTGCCATCTCTGTCAGATGGATATTTCTAAATAACTAGAAAGTCACATTTATAGAAGTGTATAAGAAAGGTTTACATTTTTATAATCATTATATATTATGTGTATTTATTATATATCCTGACATCTGAAATAGATTACATATTTGTAGTTTTATAATATATTACATGCTATTATGTAACTTTTTAAATATATTACCTCCGTTTTAAATCCATAAGCAACAATGGAAATACCAAGAAGGAACACATAACTGTGTAGATGATTAGGGTGAAGGAAGCAGAAAGAGCATTAATTAAATTGTTAGAATTGATTTTCTTTTGGGAAACTAGAACAAGAGATACAATTAAGTTTCTTGCTATTATTATTTCTCAGGATTTTCACTGACAGAACACAGGTTTTCCACAGAAAATGTCTAGAGTCTATTCTAATAAACCATTCAAACTGAAGGAAAACCAGATGGGGACGTAAATGCAAATTTAATTAAATTAATGAAGAGCCTTTAGTGGCTATGGGACAAAGTTTTTATTATCCATAAAGTCAACACAAATCAAATAGTATTATTAACATTGAATATTTTGGAATATATTTAGAAGCACATTTGTGTTTGCATGTGCATGCACACATGTATGCACACACATTCATAAATCCTAGGGAAGGATTACAGACTGGTATTCCAGGTAGGGCCTGGTAGCCCATTCAGTCTTTGATTCCCTGTACACCTCATCCTATGCCCAGCTGACAATGTTCTCCCTTTTGGTGCAAGAAGCAATTCGACCATACTGCCCTGAAAGAAGTTTGACTAATAAAGTTAGATGGTTAAACATTGTTGCATGAATAGATTTTCAATTTTCAATTCTCTTTGATGCTATCTCTTTGATAAAACAAGTTGAGTATCCAAAAGGTAGACAGTATTTCTGAAACTTATGGATACTTGTAGAGAGACACAATGTTGCCTATTTTTCTTTTAGTTTAACTGCCTCTGTATTTCAGGCAGGAGTGAACTAGTTAATAAGCCTATAGTATTCTGTTAACAAAAGACAGATGAGTCTTAGATGGTCAAAGACTTTCCATTGGCTTCTGTCTTTGGTTGAATGAAAAAAAGTTTGGACTAGTTGTGGTTATTACAATCAGGCATTATTTATTACATAGTTTATGCAAAACAGAAAGTCACAGAAAAGCAGAAGAAAACAAATCTTTTCTGACAATAAGACAGCACAGGTAAAAATTACCTTTTTTAAAAGTATGAAAATAATCTACAACTATTAGACAATTAATATTTTAAATTTATAAGGATATATGACCCTAAGCATAATTAAAACTAGAATTACAAAATATTTAGAAATTTATAGAGACTTGTGGCAAACGTGGCAGTCTGAGCAGGGAAACCCCACACCAAGAAAAAGGAATGCCTGAGCCAGAAAGGAGGTCCTAAGGAGTCCCATGAAAAATAACTTGCACTGAGTTTTCCTCTGGAGCTTTGATCCTCTCTGCTGTAAATTTTCTTAATTTCACTATGGGTTGAGTAAGTGTGCCCTTATTTTTTGCACCTGCTAAGAATTTGATATGTTCCTTTTCATATCTTTGTCAGTTCTGAAAAGTTTTTAGTTATTATCTCTACCATTGTCTTTCTCCCATTCTTTATGTGATCTCTGTCTGGAATTTTTTTAAACAACATATATTGGAATTGGTGATTCTATCCTTCATGTTTCTAACTTCTCTATCCTATATTGTATCTATCTCCATGTATTGTGTTTTTGGGTGACTTGACTTCCTCAGATCTATTTTCCACTTTGTGAGTTCTTTCTTCAGCAAGATCTGGTCTGTTGTCCAACCTATCTACTGAGTGATTTCATTTCAATGACTACCTATGCTAACTGATTCTTTCTCACTGTCTCTTGTCCTTGTCTAATGATTTCTATCACTTCTTTTATTTTTTTAAATACTCTGAACATATTTATTTAATCTCCCTTAGATTGCTTTATTATCTTTCTTTATGGTAAAAAAAGTTTCCCATTATGCACCCAATGCCTTCTGTAAAGTTAGTTTGCTCATTTTTGATGTTTGCGATGTTATTATGAATAAATACAAAAGTAATCACTAAATTGTAATTAAAAGTCAAGCCTTGACCAAAAATCTAGACAAAAATTACCTGGAAAATCAGAGTGTGGAGTTCAATCATCCAATGTTTTTGCACTGTTTGGTAGGATGATATAGTTAATGATTAATTTTAAACTGCTAAATTGAGTTTACATGTTACAAATTTGAGGTTAACCATTAAAAGAATACAAATAGATGTGTAATTCCAAAACCACTAGAGGAAAATAAAGAATTAAGAAAATTCAATGGCATAATAGAAAGCAAAAACAAAAACAAAAACAAAACCCAAGAAAATGTAGAGAAGCATGGTAAATAAAAACACAAAACCAAGTATATAGTACTCCAAATATTACAAACAGATTTAAATTAATTATTAAAAGTCAGAATTGGTCAGATAATATTTAAAGGAAAACTCCAGAAATACAATAACAACAAAAGATACACTTTTTATTTTTTGGTTTAGGTTTATTTTTATTATTTATTTATTTATTTATTTATTTATTTATTTATTTATTTATTTTTGTAATAATAAATTTATTTTTTATTGGTGTTCAATTTGCCAACATACAGAATAACACCCAGTACTCACCCTTCAAGTGCCCCCCTCAGTGCCTGCCACCCACTTAAAGCAAATAATACCAACAAGATAAATAAGTCCTGAGGACAGAATGTAGCAAGATGACTATAGCTAATTATATTATATGTTGCATTTGAAAGTTGCTGAAAGAGTAAATTTCAAAAGTTCCCATAAGAAGAAAAAAATTGTAACTGAAGTATGGTAATGAATGTTAATTAAATTTAGTTTGATCATTCACAGTATATACCTATATCAAATCATTTGATACATACACATCTATTTGTATTCTTTTAATGGTTAACCTCAAATTTGTAACATGTAAACTCATTTTATTTCTAAAATGAATACAGTGTTATGTGTCAATTGTATCTCAGTTTAACAAAGAGTAAATTATAACTAAAGACTAAAAATCAAGAGGACGGAAATATTACTATAGGAAGGGATTTAATAAAATCTGGCTAGTCACATGATAAAATACCACACATCTGCTAAAAGCAAATGTATATCAAGATGTATAAGTATATCCATCTAGCTATAGGTCCATTAGCATAGCTTTTGAAAATTGAGTATAAAAACTTTTCAAACAGTTTTGTAAGAGACTTGTGGCAAATGTGGCAGTCTGAGCAGGGTATCAGTAAGTGCTTCAATAAGTGCTTTAAAAACATAAAATAATACTGTATATTGTTCATTAGCTTGTAGATTTGTAAGATTTAAAAATGTAGAATTGACAGAGTCACATCAGATTCACAATAATGGTTGCCCCAATGAAAGGAAGGAGATACAGTATCATGGAACAAGAAGCAAAGATAACTTCAACTTTGTGTTTTATTTTTTGTCAAAAAATAAGAAAATGTAAAAAATATAATTAGAAAAACACCATTTAATAAATAGTAATAATAATAGGTATGTTATTATTAAATAGTACATTCTATGTGCCAGACATATATAATACCAATTATATAATTTATTTAAGGAAAAGAACAATAAAAGGAACTTATAGTAATTGATAAGAAAAATGTAAAAGAAAATGTAAGATAATTCATCCTATAATTCTACACAAATAACTAGAAAGTAAACAATGTTTCAGGAAAATAAAAATAAAATATATCAACCTAAAAGAGGTAGAAAAATTTACTAGATCAAAATCCATGCAATAAACAAAAAATTTATTAAATAGTTGTCCCAAACATGCAGAACATAAAAAAAGAGAGAATATTTCCAATTTCTTTTATTATATTGATAGCTAACTGTGTCACCAAAATTTTACAAAGAGAGCACAAAAACCAAAGGACTAATCAATTTCCTAAATAAATATTAACTAAACAACCTAAAATATTTCTTAAAAGACTAAGCTATAATGACTAAGCAAGATTTGTTCTAAGAAAGGAGGGGTTTGATATCAGGATATGCATTACTATTATTCTTCAAAATAAAAGCATCAGAAGAGATAATGAAGAGATATTTAATAAAATTTGGCGTCTATTCTCAATAAAGCTTTAAAAACAGGGTTAAAGAGTAACTTTTTCACATGATAATATGCACAGCTTAAAATATTTGAACAATATTATTTCATGCCTCATGAGGTAACACCACAAAAATCCCCATCAAAGTCAGGAATAATGAAAAGAGCCTATGATCACAAAGATTGTGTAAGACTGTCCAGGAAATGCCAGCTAACACAACTAAATAAGAAAACTATGTAATGATTTAATCATATTGGAAAGAGGAAGCAAATTTATCAAATGTTATAAAATGATATGATTGTCCACCTGAATAGCCTGTGAAAATCAACAGAAAAAAAAACCCTTAGAATATTAATGAGTTCAATAATATAGCCAGTTAGAAATTAAATATTAAAAGTTCCATAGTTTTCCTACATTTCAAATATAGTCAAGGGTGCTTGGCTGGTATCAGGGTGATACTGGCCTCCTAGAATGAATTTGGAACTTTTCCTTCTTCTGTTTTTTGGAATAGTTTGAGTAGAATAGGTACCATCTTTTTTACAAATATTTGGTAGAATTTGCCAGTGAAGCCATCTGGTCTTGGATTTTTGTTTTTTGGGGAGTTTTTTGATTGCTGATTGAATTTCACTGCTGAAAACTGGTTTGTTCAAATTCTTTCTGCTTCAGTTTTGGTAGATTATATAGATTTCTAGGAATTTATAGTCATTTCTTCTAGGTTGCCCAATTTGTTGATATATAATTTTTAAAAAAGATTTTATTTATTTATGCAAGAAATACACACACAGAGAGAGGCAGAGATATAGGCAGAGGGAGAAGCAGGCTCCATGCAGGGAGCCTGACGTGGGACTCAATCCCAGGTCTCCAGGATCAGGCCCTGGACTAAAGGTGGTGCTAAACTGCTGAGCCACCTGGGCTGCCCCACTGATATATAATTTTTAATAATATTCTCTAGCAATACTTTGTATTACTGTGGTGTTGGTTATTTCTCCTCTTTTATTGGTGATTTTGTTTGAGTCATCTCTCTCTCTCTTTATGAGTCTGGCTAGAGGTTTATCAATTTTGTGATCTTTTCAAACAACCAGCTGCTGGTTTCATTAATCTGTTCTATTGGTTTTTTTACTTTCTGTATCATTTATTTCTGCTCTACTCTTCCTTCTACTTGTTTGGGGTTTGTTTATTGTTCCTTTTTAGCTCTTACATGTGTAAAGTTAGGTTGTTTGAGATTTTTCTTGCTTCCTGCGTTAGGCCTGTATTGCTATAAACTTCCCTCCTAGAACTGCTTTTGCTATGTTCCAAAGGTTTTGGACCATTGCATTTTCATTTTCATTTGTTTCCATGTACTTTTTTGATTTCTTTGATTTCCTGGCTCATCCATTGTTTAGTAGCATGTTATTTAATCTCCATGTATATGTGGCCTTTCCAGATTTTTTTCTTGTGGGTGATTACTAATTTCATAATGTGGTCAGGAAAGATGCATGGTATGACTTTAATCTTTTTTAATTTGTTAAAGCTTGCTTTGTGGCCTAACATGTGATGTATTC
Source organism: Vulpes lagopus (assembly GCF_018345385.1). Classification (NCBI taxonomy): domain Eukaryota; kingdom Metazoa; phylum Chordata; class Mammalia; order Carnivora; family Canidae; genus Vulpes; species Vulpes lagopus. Next base: position 158,062,768 of record NC_054824.1, on the reverse strand, counting down.
TGGAGAATGTTTCATGTGCACCTGAAAATAATGTGTATTCTGCTGTTTTAGGATGGAATGTTCTGAATATATCTGTTAAATCCATATGGTCCAACATGTCATTCAAAGACACCATTTCCTTGTTGATTTTCTGTTTGGATGAACTGTCCCTTGATGTAAGTGGGGTATAATGTCCTCTACTACTATTGTATTATTATTGATTAGTTCTGTTATGTTTGTTAGTAACTATTTTATGTATTTAGGTGCTCCCATGTTGGGTGCATATATATTTACCATTATTATCTTCTTGTTGGATTGTCCCCTTTATTATTATGTAGTGTCCTTCTTTGTCTCTTTTTATGGCCTTTGTCTTAAAGTCTGTTTTGTTCAATATAAGTACTGCTACTCCAGCTTTCTTCTGACATCCATTTGCATGATAGATGTTTCTTCATCCCCTCCCTTTCAATCTGCAGATGTCTTTAGGTATGAAATTAGTCTCTTGTAGGCATCATGTAGGTCTATATTGTTTTTTAATCCACTATCACCCTATGTTTTTTGATTGGAGCATTTAGTCCATTTATATTCAAAGTAATTATTGATAGAATATATTATTGCCACTTTGTTATTTGTTTTGTGGCTGTTTTATTGTCTGTCTTGTGGCTGTTACTTGTTTTGTGGCTGTTTTCTCTGATCCTTTCATCTCTTTTTCTCTTTCATGGTTTGCTAGTTTTCTTTAATGATATGCTTGCATTCCTTACTCTTTTTTTGTGCATATCTGTTATTGATTTTTGATTTGTGGTTATCATTCAGTTTATATATAACATCAAAAGTATATGATGCATATAACTGCATTTAGCAGTCTATAGTAAGCTGATGGTGGCTTAATTTTGAACTCATTCTTTACTCTTCTACCCTCCACATTTCAGATATTCAGGTATCATATTTTATATTCTTTTATTTTATGCTTCTCTTGACATGTCTTTACAGATATACTTATTGTATTGTTACTTTTGAAAATATTTTATTTTTCATTTATTTGAGATTGAGAGTGAGAGACAAAGATAACGGGGCAGGGGGAGGGACAAGCAGACTCTACTGAGCAGGAAGCCACAGGCAGGGCTTATCTCAGGACCCGGGTGTCATGACCTGAGCCAAAGGCAGATGCTTACTTAGCTGACTGACCCATCCAGGCACCCCTATTATTACTTTTGTGCTTCCTATTTTTCTCCTACTTATGGTTTGTTTCCTACTCACAAAGTCCCCATTAACATTTCTTGTAGGGTTGGTTTAGTTGTCATTAATTCTTTTGTTTTGTCTGGGAAACTCTTTATCTTTCCTTCTAGTCTGAATGATAGCCTTGCTGGATAAAATATTCTTGGTTGCTGATATTTTCCTTTCTGTGCTTTGAATACATCATACCACTCTCCTCTGGTCTACAAAGTTTCTGCTGAAAAATCAGCTGATAGCCTTATGGAGTTTCCCTTTTATGTAACTATCTTCTTTTCTCTTATAACCTTCCAAATCCTTTATCACTAATTTTTTCCCATTTAATTACTCTATGTCTTGGTGTGGACCTTCTTGGGTTGTATTTGTTTGTAGATCGTTGTGCCTCCTGAATCTAGATCTGTTTCTCTCCCTAGATTTGGGAAGTTTTCAGCTAGTATTCCTTCAAATACATTTTTCCTCCCTTTCTCTCTCTTCATCTTTCAGGATCTATATAACATAAATGTTATTACCATTCATAGAGTCACTGAGTTCTCTATGTCTATTATCATTATGCAATATTTCTTTGTCTCTCATCTGTTCAGCTTGCTTTCCACTACTCCAACTTCCAGGTCACTGATATGCTCCTCTGCTTCTTGTAGCTCACAATGTATTCCACCTATTGTACCTGTAATTTCATTTATTGAGTTCTTCATCTCTTATATGATTTTTTTTTTTATCATTTTGTCAAGGATATAAGTGAAGTCCTCCACCCTTTTCTGAAATCCAGTGAGTATCTTTATGATCATTACTTTAAATTTTGTGTCAGACATATTACTTATTTCTGTTTTGCTTAGATCTTCTGGTATGATTTTGTCCTGTTCTTTCATTTGGAACATATTTGTACATCTCCTCATTTTGTCTACTTCTCTGTATCTATTTCTCTGTGTTAGGAAATTCAGCTTTGTCTTTTGCTCTTGAAAGTAGTGGCTTCATAAAGAAGAGTCCCTGTAGTGCCCTGCAGTGCAGTGTTCCCTGTTCATCAGAACCTGGCACGTCAGGGGCGTCTCATATGTGTGTTACTCATGTCCACTCTGAGTCACTTTTTCTTTCAGTCCAGACATCTGCCTATTGTGGGATGTGCTTGCTTTCTGTGTTGTGAAGCCTGGCTGGGGAGAGGGGGTTGGGAGGTGTGGTGTGACACCAGAAGGGCCCAGGGGCAGGGTAGCAGTGTAACAAAAACTGCACTGAGCCCCTAGTCCTAGGTCAGATACCTCATAGGCTAGTGGTTTCCAGGGGCTCTGTATGCAGCAGCAATGTTGGCAGTCAGGGCCACTGGTGCTGGGATATGTGCAGTATCTGTCTGTACACCCAGTGGCTGAGCAGAGTGCATGTAGTGAGCTAGCAAAATTTGCACTTAGCCACTAGTTCTAGGCTGGATTCCCTGAAGGAAGGTGGCATGATGTGGATGCAGCAGCTTGGCAGGGCATATACAACATTAACAAAATTTGTATTGAGCCCAGGTCCAAGGCAAATAAGCTTGGAGTGGGCAAGTCCTCGGGAGAACTCACAAATGGGGTGCACTGTTAGCAGGTTACTAGTGTTTATGTAACATGACCTCCCACAGACAGCTCTTTGTTTATGTTGGGGATGGGGGGGAGAAACTGACACGTGCCAGCTCCTTTGTTCCTGGAAAAGTTCCCTAAGTCAGTCCAAAATCAGTATAAACAGATCTTTCTCATATTGTGCAAACTGTGGCTTCCATGTTGCTTCTCCTCAAACTGTTGCCTCTTTATGGGCAGGGCCCAGTTATCACCCTCCTGGCTCACCCAGGGCTACGTCAGCTGACTTATAGAAGCTCCAGGTTCCAAGTCCCACTGGATATACAAACTCACAAAATTCAACCAAGGCCAACTGTTATAGGGATTCATTCTCTGCATTTGGGCTCCCTGGTGCTTCCCTCTCTCCACACCTGTGGCTCCCTTCCTCTTACAGGTAACTTCCAACTACCACTTCTGTCTTTCTTAAATTCTTTGATGCAACTTCTCTACATTTAGTTGTGGCATTTGTTCTGCCAGTCTTCAGATCACACTCTGGTTTATCTATTCAGATGTGAGTGGTATCTAATTCACATCATGGGAAGAAATGAGGTTAGGGCCCTCCCACCCTGCTATCTTCCCAAGCCTCTCTCCATCATGTCGTAGTTTTAGAAAAAATTAGGCAAAAATATTTATAAACTATATATTTTCTTGCATAAAAACGAGACCAGAAGAAAACACACAAAATATTGAATCACCATCTTTAAATTTTGGTATCTTTTAGCAATTTTAATTGTCTTATTTTTTTGTTTGGTTGTTGTTTATTTCTTCAAAATTACATATATTTCTTGTATTATAAACTACAAATAAAAGTCAAATTAAGTAAATAAAAAGAAATAATTCTATAGCAATAGGAAACTAAGTAGTGTCAGTTTTCCTTTCTTGCCTTAATATCACTTGCCTCCATTCTTTCTCTACTCCCTGGACCCCTGCAGCAATTTCCAAACTGGTTATTTTGTGACCAATACCTCTCTATTCTGCCAAGAAAGTGGATTTCCTAAATTGCAAATATGATCATATTTGCCCTTTTTAACATTATCAGTGGTTCTTTATTGCCTACGAGAGAGGATAAACACCTTAGTAAAGTGATAGCATGCACTTCGTTTCATGAACTAGATTAACCTTACCTCCCACCTTCTGCTTCACATATCAGGACCTATTCAATTTACTTGCCTAAAATGGTGATAGCATCTACTTTGCTTAAGATTAGCTTTTACTCATTCTTCAGGTATCAGTTTCAAAGTCACCTCTCACAAGAGCACTTCCTGAAATTTAAAAATATTTCTGTTCTTCATCTCCTTTTCTCTACTCTCCATCTAGCCCTCACTCTTTTTCTTTATAAGCACTTATAATTAGTAATTATTTTATATATTGGTTTACCCAGTACTTTGAAAATCTGTCTCCATCACTATAAAGTAGTCTTTGGGCAGGTATGCACTGAGCATACCTCATTCACTATTCTAAGGAGTTTGTTTAATAAATTAATATATGAATGAACCCTTATTCCAAATGGTACTAGCTTGAGCTTTCTGAATGTACCAAGCTATTTCACTCTCTACCTTCACATGTTTGGCTTCCTCTCTCTGGAGCATTCATGTTCTTTTCTGGAAATATGGTGAATATGCTATTTCATGACTCAGTTCAAGTTTACTTATTTTAGAAAGCCTGATAGAGTTGACTGGACATATCTTTGTGCCCTGCTGAATCAGAGTTCACACTTATCAGAATCTGTTCTTTGATTGCTTTTAGTAGCTCACATGTCAATTTCCCTACTAGAATGTACATTTCTATTGAGTGAGGATTGGCTCTTACTCACTTCTATTTTCCCAGTGTTTAGCACAACATATAGTTGGCCCTTGGAAATTGATTGGAGCTGAATAGATGAATGTATAAATTAGTTTCTCTGAAATGCTTCGTAGAACTTGTGATTCACACTTTCATTTTATGTGAAATGATTCTTATTAAAAATGACTGCAAGATTATTTAGTTTATAGTAGGAAAAAAAAACACAAGAGCTTTCCAAAGGAATCCTTAGAGGACATTTCATCTCTCCAAATCAATGGGATTTGTTAAAATAACATCCATGGTCTTTGGCCAATATCACCAAAACTGACAATTAGAAAGAACAGTCAAAATAAAGGTTAATTTATTGACATCACCAACCTCAGGCAAGTACCATACTATATTGTAGTTGTATGACCCTTTGAAAGTATTTAAATTGGTCATGGTCTGGAATTCCCAAATCTTTGGCTTATATTTATTTTTTTTTTAAAGCTGTACTTATTTAATCTCTGCCCACTACCACTGAACTGTAGAAACTCTTGGCACACCTTTTTCTTTAAGTTTTGGGATCATCATTGTGCTATGCTCCAGGCCCACAGTAGTGATGTTACTTCCTCAGCATCAAGCTCACACAGTTATGCAAGGATAGCTTCTGCTGCACAAATGAACATGAAACAGCCATCACTGCAGGTGCAGAGATTCTTTTATAATGAATTACTGCCTCCTTACTGGGAACCAGGAGAGACCTGCTGTTTTTGTCACTTTTTAGTTATTAGGCAATGTCTGCAGGCACTCAAGATTTCTATTCCACATTTACCCTTTTCTGGAGCAGAAAGCAAGTGCTATAACAGCTGTGTGTGTATTTGTTTTCTTTGGGGCAGACAGAGGCCAAAGAAACCACAAAACAGTCTAAATCACAGCTCTTCCCTCACTTATGTAAGGATTACAGAAGCAGGTGCACACTATTTGTTTGTTCTGGGTGTTTAATAAGGCTTCTGAGTTTTCATATTAATAATTCATGAGAAGCCTATCATTACTGTCATATGTATGGGTGAGTGTTGTCTTAGCTACACTATAAAACTATTTTAAAACATACATCTGATGGGTGTCTGGGCCTTGGATAGTTGATTCCTATCAGCAACATCATCCTTCCTCTCATGTTTGAGGATCCACAAAGTGAAGGGTCACAGCCTCATGGTATGGGTGTTCCAGTCTTCTCCTTGGCTCATGGCATCTTCTCCCTGTATCTTCTCCTTGTATCTCTTAGCATCTTCCCACTGTACACTTCTCTCTGTGTCCCAGTTTCCCCTTTTTACAGGAACCCTAGTCATATTCAACCCCAGTCATTTTGACTTGATTACCTCTCTAAAGACTTTCTTTCCAAGTAAAGTCATTGTCTGAGGTACTAGGAGGTAAGATTCCAATCTAACTTTGGGAGGGGGCAACATTGAGACACAATTCAACCCATAACAGTCAGAATGGTTTGAGGTTGGATCACCAACAGACCAGAAATCCAAGATCCAAAGGGAGGGGAGATTTGAGACTTAAGATGACCAATTTGTGAGGGGGCTCAAGGATTTCAGAATGATCAAGAATTTGGAATAATTCCTAAGTTGAAATGTCAGATTACAACAACTTCTAATGTGATTCACATAGCAGCTGTAACGTCTGAATCAAGAGCATTTGAAAGGGCAGAGAGAGACACTAGACAGGAGGAGGAAATGCGATAATAGTGATATAAGCAAGGCCAAGTTGTGGTGCTATTCATAGTTAGGAGACCACAATACTGTTCAGTATTAGCATGTTTGACCCTTCTCAGTTCTTTATTTGTTATAATTTTGTCATTTTTTTTCTCTTGTTCCTTTTGAGTTCCTATAGTTTCATACTGAGTTAATTTAGGTTGAGTTAAATCCAAAGAGGATTTTGCAGCAAGAAGGTCTATTTGACTGAAGCCTTCTGTGCTCCATATTTATTACTACTCTGAAAATGGTGAATCCTATTCAAAGAAAGTTAGAGAAACAATTTTCTGAAATCATTTGCAACATGCTAGATGTGTACCTTATATTTTAAAGAAGAGCATAAGGACATAATAAAAGTATGAATATGTCTATAAATTTGGGTCAGAAATAAATGTTGCAATTTCCTTCTATCCCCAACATAAATCAGTTTAATTAATGTTTTAAACTTCTAATCCATGAAGCATAAAGCACAAGCCCCTGTCCTTCCTAGACTTCTCCATCCTTGGTTATATTAGTTCTTAAATTTTATATAGAGTGGAGGGTTATCTAGTCTTCAATCTTTCTGCCTCACTGATAGCCACTGAAAAATGTCTGCATGACCTTTTCAGAAAGTACCAACATATTTCTACTGTGTCCACACATATTTGGGGCATACCCTTTCTTGGTGAGATTGGCTGTGCTTTTGTCGTCCATGACTTGTTCTTTCACTCAGCCATTTCCTCTTGGTGATATCAGCAAATTCCCTGTACTGCTACTGAGAAGCAGGATGTAGGTCTCTTCTCTGTGAGCTCATACATCTCTACCTTCTTTTCAATCCCCTAGCTTACAGGGGGTGGGCTGGGTGGAAGATAATTTTCCATTTGGTGAAAATCATATACATTGTTCCATGATGTTCCATGCCATTGAATTTCCTTCTTTCAATCTCTTCAGCAAACTCCACAACCAATTAATTCTGCTGAAGTGTAGGCTTTTAGAAAATAATAGGCAAAATGCCTTTTGGTTTATTTTTTGTTCCTTCCCTGCCCTGTGTCATCTCCCCTAAACTAATATGAACAGGACTAGCAACATTGAATGTAGGAAAGGAATGTTGGAAAATGGAAAGAGAAAAAAACTTAGTTAATACCACCAAATATTATTCCAGGTACATAATTAAGGCATAGGTTATTTGATCCAGTTATGTTGTCACATGCATTGACAACCAAGACTAATACTAAAGCTAACATCATGCAAGGAGACCACATTCAAAGTTAGCCAACAAGTTCTTTATTGTCTTGCTGGGATAAGAACCAATGAACTCTGACCTGATTAAAACCTACCAATAGCTATTTTCATCTTCTAAGACTAGTGTGAGCAAACCCCATTCAGTTTAGAATCTTGTGCCTCCAGAATTTCGCAATGCTTTTTAGAATCCATGAGTATCTATGAGTAGCTTGTTTATCACTGAAATCCTGGTCATAGCATATGCAAAGGATGGGCCAATGGAATACTCTCCATTCTATCAAAGCATTGGATTTTCCAGTAAGAAGAGAAGTAAATTGGAAACTATAGTTGCTTTCCAGGGACCCGCATGTCTCAGTATGTATTGTAGTCACTCTGTGAAAGGTGTGCCTATTCAAAGATATTATTTTTTAAGGAAAGAATGCCAGCATTATAAGGACACTCATTTCTTCCATACTTTTCCCCATAAAAGCCACACCTTCCTTAGCTGCTTCATTACCTACCAGAAAGTCATCCCATGGCATTTGACTCACCAGAATGAAAACCATTTTTAGATTGTTAAGAAGTTACTGACTTTAGAATCTCTGTTACGACATCACAAAGAATATAAGCATGGATGCTATAAGACAATGCTCATCTGACATAGTAAATTGATATTAAGCAAGAAATTGCAGATAATATTAGACTATTATCTATTCACATCTCAGAAACAATGTCATCTAGCCACAGATGGACAAATAAGTGCTCACTTTTATCTTAGGGGACAGTTAGCCAGCTGCAACAAGCATGTATTTACACTTTTATGTATCACAAATTAGACTTCCAGTTTCTGGTCCAACATGTAAGAAGCTTGGAGATCATGATTCCCATCCTCTCAGCAAGAAGAAAACTGAACAAACTAGAAAACAACAACTCTTTTTAGGTCCATCAGAAAACTGACATCACAGGGCAAACCACTGTGCCCCACATTGGAAAAACAGGTATATACAGAGAATCACAGCTTACCAGAACAGAAGCCCAGAAACATAAAACCTCTGTGAGAACAAGTAGGGTAAGAAGACAAACTGCTGAAGGCTCAGTGTTGGAGGACAAGTCTGAGCATTAAAAACTCCAGCGGACTTGATATTAGGAGATTCCCCATACTTCATGAGTTTTTACCTCCAGGAGCCCCACCAAGTTTTCACAGTGAAGATCCAGTAAAAATGTCTTTGTTTTTTTAGGAGGGGGAGCAGAAAATTGACCATCTTGAAATTTACCCAGAGTACTCTATACTTCTCAAAAAGACTTGCTCTCAAAATAAACCATTTTACCAGAACCTAATTGACTGGGGTTTTATCAGAGCCTAAATGACCTGGGAGAAAGGAAATAGCCTAACCCCAGTCCACTTTTATTTCCTGACTTACCTTAGTAGAGTGAGGGTTTGACTAAGAAACACTTATGAAGGTAACAGCCCAAGTGCATAGCCTCACTAAAAGGCTGAGACCTAATCACAGGACTACAAGACCCTTCCACTCTCCCCACAACTTACTAACACATCAGTAGGTTCATTCATAATAACTGGGGAATACAACTGAAAGAAAGCATTCCTCAGACCTTATTTAAGAAAAGATCTATAAGAAAAACCCAAGGTCAGCAGCAGAGACCAACACAAGGATGCCAGAGGAAATTTTAGCTTCTGACAACTACAGATACAGCAAACACAACCTAACTCTAGTAAGGTAAATGTAAAACCTCACATAAAAGGCCTATTTACTTCAGTTCCTTTTACCCACTATATTATGTCTTGCATTCAGTAAAAAAATTTCGAGGCATACTGAAAGACAAAAAACACAGTTTGAAGAGACGGAGCAAGCATCACAATCAGAGTCAGACATGGCAAGGATATTAGAATTCATCAGACTGAAAATTCAAAACTATGGTTACTATGTAAAGAGCTCTATAGTAAAAGGTAGACAACATGCAAGAACAGCTGGGTGATGTAGCCAGGGAAATGGGAATTCTATTGGGAAGAAAGGAAGAATGGGAAGAAAGAATCAAAAGAAAATACTAGAAGGCAAACACACTATACCAGGAATGAATAATGTCTTCGATGGGCTCTTCAATATACTGCACATAACCAAGGAAAGAATCAATGAGATTGAAGAAATGTCAAAAGAAATTTCTAAAACTGAAATGCAAAGAGAAAAAAGAATGAAAACCACAACAGAATACCCAAGAACCATGGGGCAACTGTAAAAGATATAATATATGATAATGGGAATACCAGAAGGAAAATAAAGACAGAAAGGAATAGAGAAACTTTTGAAGTGATGGTGACTGATAATTTCTTAAAATTAAAAATAGACATCGAACTTAGATCCGGAAAGCTCAGAGAACACCAAACAAGATAAAAAACAAGAATTTATACAGGAGCACTTAATACAAACTGTAGAAAATCATAGACAAAGATAAAATCTTGAAAGAAACCAGAGGGGAAAAAACCCACCTTACCTACAGAGGAGCAATGGTAGGAATTAAATCAAATTTCTCTTCAGAAGTCATGCAAGCAAGAAGAAAGTAGAGTGGAAGTGGATATTTAATGTGTTGAAAGAAAAGATCTATGAATCTTACCCAGTAAAATTATCCTTCAAAAGTGAAAGAGAAATAAAGATTTTCTGATATAAACAAAAAATTGAGGGAATTTGTTGCCAGGAGACTTGCCTTTTAAGAAGTATTAAAATAAATTCTTCAGAAAAAAAAGAAAATAATGTAGGTCAGAAACAGACATAAAGAAAAGTGTTAGAGAAGAAATATATGGAGGTAAACTACATCATAAATATGGAATTCTTCAAAGGATGCAGATATATTCTTAACTCACTAAATGTGCAGAACTAGAGTTTGTTTCAGCAGAGAATCATGAATAATTATAGTAGATTTTTCCCTTTGTTTAAAATATTATTTCCTATCAATACTATATGTCATTCCTGGAGATTTATTTGTTTCTTCAACAAATAATTATTGAACATATACTAAATGTCATACCCTCGTACTAGAGAAAAGGAAAAAAGATCAAAAGAACTATTTCTGCCTGAAAGAAGTATACAATTTAATGAAGATAGAGAAATACTACTTAAAATTTAATAATACAGTAAGATAATAACTATAAGTGGCATATGCACAAAGTTAAGTGGTACTTTCTGGGAAGCGCTTGACTTTATCTAGAGTTGTCCAGCAAGGTTCATGAGAGGACACAGCATTAAAGCTGAAACTTTAATGGTAAGAGGATTTTGCAAAGGGATGACAATAGTGTGTGCAGTTACAAAGATTGCACTAAATGTATAGAGAAAGTAAAGTGATTTGGTATTACTAGAATTCAGAATGAGGAGAAAAATGGGAAATGAGGCTAGACCAGAGGGCAGTGTCAGATAGGAAAGGTCTTGCCTGCCTGACAAAGGGGTTTTATGTTGTTTTGTTTTTGTTTTTCTACAGGTAATGCAAGTTCATTACAGAATACTGAATTATAATAACCAAAATACTAGGTAACATTTACTGACTATTATAGTATTTGATGCTCAGTTCTAAATGTTTTATACCTATTAATTCATTTAAGCCCCACAACATCCCACCATAAGGCACAATGTGGTAAATGACTTGCCCATGGTCATGTAGCTCAGTGTCAGAGCTGGGTAGAAGTGTGACACAATAACACTTATGTTTAGAATTACCAGTCTGACAGCCATGCAGAAGATGAAGGGGGTGGCAGTGTAATGGAGATGGGAAGGAAGGGCAGATATTCATATTCAGAAAACAGAATTGACAGAATTGATCATCAATTGGGTATTGTAGGACAAGGAGAAGAGGATGATTTAGAATACTCTTAGGTTCTTGGCTTGGGAAAATTGAATGAGATGATGACTCCATTCTGAAAACAGGGAAAATTGGGACAGAGACTGTTTTGAGAATATTTCATTCATTCAATTGTTCAGTCAATATTGACAATCTACCCTGGATCAGAGATTCTATTGAGTGCTGCATATACAATGCTGAGCAAATTAGACAAAGTTTTCATACACCTTATAGTCTAAAAGCAAATTCAGTTTTTGGAAGTTTTGATGTACCCATAGATCATGAATATAAATGTTTCCTGGAAGAAACTTTGTACATAGGTTTTTTTTCCCCTGCTGATTCTCCCAAAATTTATTGGAGGATTATCCTCTTTTTAGATGCCCAGTCAAGTCCAGAATTGAGCGCTGAAATAAGCCTCAGACTCCATTCACCATCCCTACAGTCTAGGCAAGTTCATACACAGAGCCAGATGTTGGCTAGAACTTGGACTCTGGTCTCTGACCAGTAACCATGCAGCAAGTCACTCCTAGGGTAGAGATTCTATCCTTAGGAGAATAGGCCCAGAATTGGATTATGTATCTGACTTAAAGAGGAATCTGAATTGGATGTGTAGAAAAGTGAAGTCCATCAGCATAAAGGAGGTAAATTAAGCTATTCATGCGAGTGACCTTATGAAAAACAGAAGGCTGAGAATAGTGCTTGGAGTAGACATTGGAGGCTTGGAGTAGGGAGGAATTTCCCATAGAGGACTTAAAATAACCCAGATAGGTAGCAGGAAAACCTGAATATTGTCACATATACTGACTCTTCATTCATGTATATATTAAGGAACTTTTCTGGGAATTTTTAATGTCGCTAAACAGTGAGTTTCTATCATTATAATGAGTTCTTATCCCTAAATTATGTAAGCTTTAGTGTGCTTTTGGACTGGAGGGTATAGTCAGGTCGATCAAATTGATGAGGTATTATTCCAGGGTGATTTGTTTAAATCAGAAATCTTAGAAGCAGACCTAGATCTCCTGGAGTCTTCTGAGTTTTTTTGTTTTTTGTTTTAAAATATTTTTTCCTTTTATACCTCCTGAGGTAGGATAATAGAAAAAAAAAAGTATTGAATGCAATATTTCTTCTTTGGATGATTGATCTATTGGGGTGGAGTTTTTATTTGTGGTAAATTGACATGATAATCAACTTGGTTAGAAATCTTCATTTAAGATGTTGTTTATCTGGTCTATCCACTTTAAAAACAGAATGTTGACCTCAAGAACTAATTTGGTATCCCTCTTATCCAGGTATCTTTTGACATTGAGGCAGAGCACAGTGGATAGGGCTTGTCTCTGCTCCATAGTATATGTATCTTCAACTGAAGACATTCAAAATGACTGGGAATGACTTGAATGGCAGGGGACATAATCATGTAGAGGCTTCCTAAATGTCTGGCAACTCATCTGGGATAATTCAAAGGCTGGACTCAGTTGAGGCTGTCAACTAGAACTCCTCTAGGTGACCATATGGCCTGGGTTTCCTCACAGCATGGGTAGCAGGGCTTCTTGATGTTTCAGGATTCCATGAGCAAGTGTTCCATCAAGCAAGGTAGGAATTTCATACCTAGCCTGAGAATTCATGTACATCATGAGTTCACTCAAATCAAGGGGAGGAAACATAGACTCCTTATGGGAGAAGTACCGAAGACTTTACAGCCATGTGTTCAAAAGTGCCATACTTATTAAAGGTGTTGTGAGAATAAAATAATAAAAATGATTAACTAACATTGCCTAGCTATACATTATGGTGTAAGAATGATATAAAGCTTTAATTAGAAAGACTGATGGCTTTCCAAAATTCAGAAGTAGGGCAAAGAACATCTGGATTCATTTATTCATTCCACAAATAATGAGAATATGGTTGTGAAAAGACTAAATCCTTGATCTCATGAAGTTTATATGGTGGTAGAAAAATGGAGAGTAATACAACATAATAAAGAAGCAAAATAATACATGGACAAGATGATTTAGGATAGTGATACATCTCTAAAGAAAACAAACCAGGTTGATAAACATTTAGCATTTTCTAGAAGTTCAATGCTAGACCAAAGGATTTGGCTTACCACAATCATGAGAGCATGGTACTCGGGTTACAGAAGATCCAGAAAGTTTGTAATGGGGAAAAGAATTGAGATGACAGGGACCCCTGGGTGGCTCAGTGGTTGAGCATCTGCCTTCAGCTCAGGGCGTGATCCTGGAGTCCCTGGATTGAGTCCCACATCGGACTCCCTGCATGGAGCCTGCTTCTTCTCCATCTCCCTATACCTCTGCTTCTCTGCGTTCCTTATGAAAAAATAAATAAAATCTTAAAAAAAAAGAATTGAGATGACAAAGTTTAAGTGCTGGACAACATTTTTAGGGGGTATAGAATATCAAAACATTTTTCTAATGTCAAACGAAAGATCAGATTGAGGCTCAGAGAAAGTAAATGGAGCCAAGAGTCAAAAGCAAGATGTAACTGGAATTGAACAAGAATGGAATTGACAGGAAAGCAAAGTGAAATTGCTACATTTCTTTTTGGTGGATGGGGCTGTCTTAAAGCATAGAGGTGGGGCATGCCAATATGTAAACATTATGTACAGAAAAAGGCATAGTAGAAGGAAATTATTTTCAAGACACATAATTGTTAAAGAACTGATACCTAGGGATCCCTGGGTGGCGCAGTGGTTTGGCGCTTGCCTTTGGCCCAGGGCGCGATCCTGGAGACCCGGGATCGAATCCCACGTCAGGCTCCCGGTGCATGGAGCCTGCTTCTCCCTCTGCCTATGTCTCTGCCTCTCTCTCTCTCTCTCTATCATAAATAAATAAAAATTAAAAAAAAAAAAAAGAACTGATACCTAGAATATATTAAGAACTCCTAAGAATTGATTTCAAAGAATCAAACAATCTAGTGGAAAAATGGACAAAGGATATGAAGAAAAATCACAGAAAGCAGCATAATTATGATCAGGGAAACACGAAGTAAAAGAGAAAAATAAAATGTACAATACAGATGAAAAGTAACAATAGCTAATCATTAAATGGTATCTCCCTGCCCCCATCCCTACACATACATAAGTAGACCAGTTGTAATGGCTGTAATGGTTAAACTGGATATATATATCCCAACTTGGATAAATGTTAAAAAAAATGGGGAAAGGTAAAAAAAGAAAAGTAGGAAAGAACATAAACATTATAGTATTTAGTATATAGTATATAGTAGGGATCCCTGGGTGGCGCAGCGGTTTGGCGCCTGCCTTTGACCCAGGGCGCGATCCTGGAGACCCAGGATCGAATCCCACGTCAGGCTCCCGGTGCATGGAGCCTGTTTCTCCCTCTGCCTGTGTCTCTGCCTCTCTCTCTCTCTCTCTCTCTGTGACTATCATAAATAAATAAAAATTAAAAAAAATATAGTATATAGTATAGCATATAGTAAAGTTAAAAATGTGCAAATGAAAAAAAAGTGCAATGATACTGTATAATAATTTTTGATGCATCCAAATAAAGTATAAGAACAACCACAAAAATACACACCAATTTCAGGTTACTGCTAAGGAGAGAGAAGAATAAATTGAGTTGTAGGGTGGTGTGAGGAGAGTGGTATTCCATTATGGGGTCCAAATGTATCTTCTATGTCCTCTTCCTTATAAAAAAATTACATCTAAAGCAAATGTGTCAAGGTGCTAAGGTTTGTAAAAGGCAGCTGGTGACAGTGTACCATTTTCTATATACTATTTGAAATATTTAATAGGCAATTTGTAAAAATAATAGAAACACAAACTGTATGGAATATTAACATTTGGACAAGACAATACAACTGGAGAAAGCTGCTTGTCAGATATGGTCAAGAAAGAGGAGTTTATCATCCAATCTGAGTCATATCTTCCTGTAGTAGACTTTTTCTGTATCCAATGAAGTTCTTGTCCTGTTCCTTATAATTTAAATGTTTATTTACATACATCAGAATTTTAATATTAATAGAAAATTTTTGTTTTCCCACTTTAAACATTTAGTTCATATAGAAAGTGCAGTTTTTATATCAACTATATTTATGAAGAGATTTACTTAACTAACAACAGTTTCTTTTAGGCACTTTCCAAACAATAATGACTATAAGGCTCTTTATGTTTCTCTCATTTGGATTTGCAATCTTATTCTATTCTATGTTGTGTGGGAGATTTAGGAGGTTTTTGTTTGTTTTTGTTGTTGTTTTCCTGGGGATTTTTTTTTAATTTAGGGTTTTTGCTAGGAAAATAACAGCTATGAGTTTTGGTAAGATTTGAAAAAAAGGCTCATTCACCATTCAGAAATTATGAACTTCACATTTCCCTTCTAAAACTAAACATCTAGTCCCTACTGTTAAGGGGCATTTTAAGAGTGAAGTGTTGGTTTATCCTATAGTCATGTGGACTACACAAGTAGCCCATTGGAGAGTCTCAGGAAAGAGATCCCACCCTTACAAGAGTTAATGTAACAATTTTGCAGAGGGTAGTTGTTAGATAAGAGTAGATTTTGTAGCAATTTAAATGCCAGATCAAATGCCCCAATTTTAAAGGGCAGTTATCCTTTCCCTGTCTTATTTCTGATGCTTCACAATGGTAATTTTGGAAATTGTTCCCAATGAGATTTTGCTCAAGTTATTACTACTAAAATATGATTTCTTCTTCTTGGTGACATCACATCCATATCAAGCAGTCATGTTTCTGCGTAAACTCAAAGCTTGGCTGTGGCAACCTGAGCATTGCTTTCTGCCAGGGACCTTGGAATGTACAATTCACAATGGTTTCCAGATATATCAGTTCCCTTCCTGTCTAGGACATTGCATTGCCACGTGACCTTTGCCAAGTCACTTCTTTCTGCTCTCCCATAAGGTTGTAATTACGATGATCTCCCTCATAGAAATGTGATGAGAAGCTACTCATAACAAAGACGGTAAAAATTGTGAACATGATGAGAGATGCAGATATTAAAGGTATGAAAAAGTTCTTAATTGAATATCCATTTCCTCCCTGGCTCCATGTGTCCTTAAAATTTATTTGTAAGGACAACAGTAGCAAGAGAGTCTCATTAGGCTCTTCTGATAATGCTATCCATTAAATATGTGTTTTTTGGGATGCCTGGGTGGCTCAACAGTTGAGCATCTGCCTTCAGCTCAGGGCACGATCCCGAGTCTCGGGATCAAGTACCACATCAGGCTCTCTGCAAGGAGCCCGCTTCTCCCTCTGTTGATGTCTCTGCCTCTGTCTCTCATGAATAAATAAATAAAATCTTTAAAATGAATAAATAAATATTTTTCAACCACAGATATGGCCTTGATTTTTCAGATAAATAATCTTTGTATGTGTTTAAGATATCTTTTCATTATTCTCTCATCAGCCACATGGCCTTTTTCTTTCCCAAGAAAACTGAGGTCATTTAGGTTGGTTTTAAATTGGCAATGTGATCTTATTCAGTGCCAGACACATGACATGTTCTAGTAGCTGTCTGGACTTGGGTCTGGGATCATATTCCCTTCCATTCCCAATATATGTTCCAAACACTTGTGAGCACACTGGAGGGCAGAAGGCTTAAAGAGGTGAGATCAGGCCAGGCTGGCATCCACTCTCTAGGATTCAGGGACAGAGTCGTACTTCAAAGTGGAGCAAAGGAGTGATTGACAATGCACCAGGGCTGCTCATGGTAGGTGGAAGGACAACAGGAGAAAAATAAGCTGCCTTAGTACATTTTTTCAAGTTTCTGTTTATCTTCCATCTGTAGACTCTTTAAACTGCCTTCATATTTGGATGTGGACATTGAAGTATTGCTGACCAATGCCAGAGTCACAGGAATATCCTGCTGTGCTTTTGATCTTCCCATATGACTGGATTTCCTGAATCATCATGTTACTGTGTGTGCACATATGTGCACACGTGAATCTTCTGGCACATCTCCCAGAAGCGTTAGTCCTGGGACAAAGGGTCCATTGGTGCTTTCAGAATGTAATATTGATCACTTTGGCTTTCCTTGGCTCAGGGCCAGATACTTTGTCTTTCACTGCACAAGATGGCTGCCAACCCCATAAGCTTGTGTCTCATCACGACAGGGCTCAGCAGAGCTTCATGAAGAGTAGGGTAAGTTTTTAGAAGCTTTGAAAAAAGTTGTTTAAAAATGGAACTTTGTGTTTTACCAACTATGGGCAGTGCCCAGAATTTGTCTCTTGTCTTTTAACCTTTACGGCCTGTGGTACATTCTATGTTTAGTTACATTGTACTCAAAGTTCAGTTGAGTAGGAAAGTCAGTGAGACAAAATAAGTTACTGTAGTTTTACGTAATTTGCTATATAGTACCTGTCTTAGTCAAATTCATAATTTGTGCTTCAAACTTAATGACAGTTCAAAGGTCAAATTCACAAGGCTGAGGAGAAGAAACTTCAGTTTTCACAGTGTACCTTTATGTACAGGATTATAAAAATTATAAAGGCAAATAATTCAGAAAAAAATCTAGATGCCAGTGTTTGACCTTTAGAATGATGCAAATCGTCAGTGAATACTAGAATAGAATAAAAATTATGATTATCTTCCAGCAGGCTTCCTTAAAATAAAGGACATAGCTAAACATTTCAAACCCATTACAAGTTTTTAGATCACCATCACCCAAAGAAAAATACACCAGAATCTTATTTTCTCCTTTTTCCCAAGTACTCTGAGATTTGACCTCAGCAGGAGATAAAATGGTGTTCTCTCATTTCAGGATTCCCACTCTTCTTTTCTGCCCCTACTGCCTTCTACACACCAAATATGTTGACTGATTTTTCTTCTCCTCTCACAGAAGGCATATTTGACACCTGAGAGCAAACACCAGAATGTGAATTTATTTCATGTATAAGCCTTTCCTGTTTTTCAGAGAAATACTGAGATTGCGTCTGTGTGTGTGTGTGTGTGTGTGTGTGTGTGTGTGTGTGTGTTAAAGAGGGCATAAGGAGGGAACACTCACAGTGGACATTTAGGTATCATGGCCTCTATGGAAGGGATAGCTGAGAGAGTTTTCATTCCTGCCATAATTTTATGTCAGTGGTGAGACCCTGTCCCTTGCTACTGTGGTGTGTTATGCTTTGCTGGAGATGAATCAGCTATTTTCATTAGCTTCTATTTTATTCAGTTCCTGAGAGATGCCACAGAGCAGGTCTTTAATTCAGGCCCAAACAGAATTTAATTTGAATTCCAAGCATTCCAATTGTAATGGGAAGAGCACATGCTTTGGAATCAGGTAGACATGGGTAAGCCTCCTCACTCTGTCACTTACCAGCTGTGTGATCTCGGAGAAGGTATTTAACCTCTTCAAACCTCCAGTTGCTCATGTATAGAATAAGGATAATAATGTACTTAGTTAATAGGGTTATGATGAGGCTAAATGAGATCATGGATTTGAAAAGGCTAGCACAGAATTTGACACAGCAGATTCTTTAATAGTAAATTCCCTTCATTGTATATCCTTGAATGTCAGTAGTCTCTATACGGAGCTCACTTCTTAATGACAATTTATGAAACCTAAAAACTGAGCTGTAATATTTTAAAAAAATTATTTTCTGTGCTTATGATATCATCAATGTCAAATTTAAACTTGTGATGACAGCACAGCTGTGAACTCTTTGGGTATCACAGTCTTTGGAAGTACAGCAGTGTGACAGTCCTGGAGAAAACTGCCATGTTTGGCATTCTTTGGGTACATTCAGATTCTCAAATTCCCAGACAGAAAGGGCTGATTGAATCTCTTTCATTCACTTTGAATAGCACACCTCAAGTACTTTCTTTGAAAGGAGATAGGTTATAAATCAATGTGTAGTAGTACTATGATACATTCTACATTCCTTATCATGTATAAGTGGACCCAATACTCTCTGAGGTTAATAATAATATGTTTTGAAACTCATGTTTCAAACTTGGAGAGAAAATTAACAAAGAAATTTAAAATTAAAGAGTAAAATGAGATGAGTTCAATGATAAGTCCCGGACAAGTTTACTAACTCAATAGAATGACACTTTTTTTTTTTTTCAGAACAGTAACAGCAGCCTTGAAAGTCTAGACATTAATATTCTCTCTCCCTACTCTTAGGGGAAATGGTATTTTGTCACAAATGTTACTCAGCATTCATGGTACTCTCTATTAATCCCATACATTTTGATGTTGTCTAAGAACACCAAAAGCAGGTTATAACTAGGAATAAGGCTCAGGTTATTATAGACAGCCCTGTGGTAAAGAGATGGATCATCAGAGCCCAATTAGGGGTTAAGTAGGATTGAAATTCAAAACTTGATTTTTGGCCTTCCTCTCTTAAATTTTGAAATCATGTTTGAGTCCTCATCTCAGACAATAATTTTTTCAGCATTATAAGAGATTCCTCACAATGACTTCATTGTTTTTCTTTCCCTTAGAGAAGTATAGCAGATAGATAGACAAAAATAAAAATCTACTGTTCTGAGTTCATCCCTCAGACTATATCTTTCAGACAAGACTTCACATTTAGGTGGTCATGGACTATGAAATCTTCAAATTCACATGGCTGGAACAAAACTTCCTGTCTTTTTCATTAAGTAGTATTCAATGTCCAGCTAACTCTTTGCCACAGAAAAATTGAACAGTTGAGATTTCAAAAAACATCAAGTCTAGACAATTTATAAGCGTATGTTCTACTTACCTCCACTAAAAGCAATTTCAGAGAATTTTTTTCATGACCCATGTCTCAACTCTCTTTCATTTCAAATGCCAACATTAGCAGCTTCTTTTACTGTATATTGCTTGCATTCACAAAAGCCAGACCAATGATTCACTAGTTCCTGACAGTGACATCATGATTGTCTTTCTTCATTCCATAAATATATATTGTGTCCCCTGTATACCTTATGCTATACTTGGAACCTTGGGGAATACAATACAAAACTAAGCAGAGGACATGGCTCTGCCTGGAAGAAGCTTGCCTAAAGAGAAGGCATGATTGTTATCCTCATGAGCAGAACTTCAAAGTTCGAGATGGCCATCTATCATCCAGAGATCTACCATCTGCTCCAGAAAATCCTAAACTAGGAGCCTACCGGCTAAATTCAACCTAAAGACATAGTTGATTTGTCTCATAAAATATTTATCAAAAAATTAACAAATCATCAATATTTTAAATGGAAAGATGATACATAAAATTCTGGATTTATGATTTCTCTTTTAAAAATAAGATGTCGCAACACAGGGCCTTCCCTCTTACTTGGCAATAATTGGATGGAGTGCCCAGTTTTTCAGAATCTGCATCATTCTGTTATTGTGTTCTTCCAGTTGCAACAATTTTTTCAGAAAATGATAGGAAGTTTCTAGGAAGGTGGTAACCTGAATGTATTCTGTTTCCCTTTTATTTTAACGTCAGTCTGTTCTGCTTTCAGTCTTCAGACCCCTGAAGCTGATGGATGTACACTCATGTGCTAATGAAACCCAAGTTTCGTGGGACACCTAGAAGATAAATCTCACACAGGGTTTTTTTGTTTTTTGTTTTGTTTTGTTTTGTTTTCTGCATCATAGTCTCTCAACAGGACTCAACCTCTTATTTGTAAAGTCTGCTTCACCTTCTACAATTCAAGTGCCTATAGTCACTTGACATACTCCAATAACTAGGTAATGAGTTCATAATGAAAAATAATCAGTTGAGGAGAACCCAACTATTCACAAGAACATGATAGATTGTAATACATAGTATACTCCACACAGGTGTTGATGGAGAGATAACAAGCCATAAAGATTTAGGTAGCCCTCAAATACCTCCTGTGTGTAAAATCGTAATTTCTCAACTAGGCAATTTAGTAAATGAGTTGATGGAATGGTTCATTACCATTGAGATGCAAATTAGGCCTGAAAAATCAAGTAAAGATAATATCTCAAAGCACAAAATAGTATCTCCAAAATATGGAAAGTGCACACACACACATACACACACACGAGTCTTGGAGGATAGAGCAGGAGCCCCACATGTGAATGATAGAAGTTCTGGAAGAAGAAGGCACAAAAAGAGAAGATGCAATAAAAACAAAATAATAGAAGATTTCCCTCAAGTTCAAGTAAAGGTCTATTTTGCAAATTAAAAAGACTGATAAGAAAAGTCATAAAGTCAATAGATTTTTTTAAAAAGAAAAATAATAGTGATATGACTATATCATAGGGGATCGAGCCTCCACATCAGGATCCATACTCAGTGGGGAGTCTGCTTCTGCTTATCCCTCTCTCTCCCTCTGCTCCTCCCCCTGATTGTGCTCTCTCACTCTCTCAAATAAAGAAATAAAATATTTTTTAAAAACCATATAATTATATCTCTAGATGTTCAGAAGCCATTTAATAAATTTCGCAGTATTTCCCAATTTTGAAAAAGTGTATTTATCCAAACCCAGCAGCTAAGGTTATCCTAAATGACAAAGCACTAGGGAAATTTCAATAAAATCAAGAAAAATATAGTGGTGGGTACAAACTTGGTTACAAAGGAATATTAGAGAGCAGTGCCATGGCAGTCGGCAAGAATAAGTGCCTTAGGAAAGGCGGCAAAAAGGGAGTCAAGAAGAAAGTGGTTGATCCATTTTCTAAGAAAGATTGGTATGATGTGAAAGTGCCAGCTGTGTTCAATATAAGAAATATTGGAAAAACACTAGTCACAAGAACTCAAGGAACCAAAATTGCATCTAATGGTCTCAAGGGTCGCGTTTTTGAAGTTAGCCTTGCTGATCTGCAGAATGATGAAGTTGCATTTAGGAAATTCAAGCTAATCACTGAGGATGTGCAGAGCAAAAACTGCCTGACTAATTTCCATGGCATGGATCTTATCTGTGACAAAATGTGCTCCATGGTCAGAAAATGGCAGACCATGATTGAAGCTCATGTTGATGTAAAGACTACCGATGGTTATTTGCTTCATCTATTTTGTGTTGGTTTTACTAAAAAACGCAATAATCAGTTTCGGAAGACCTCTTATGCTCAGCACCAACAGGTCCGCCAAATCCGGAAAAAGATGATGGAAATCATGACCCGAGAGGTGCAGACAAATGACTTGAAAAAAGTGGTAAATAAATTGATTACAGACAGCATCAGAGAAGATATAGAAAAAGCTTGTCAGTCTATTTATCCACTCCATGATGTATTTGTTAGAAAAGTAAAAATGCTGAAGAAGCCCAAGTTTGAATTGGGAAAACTCATGGAGCTTCATGGTGAAGGTAGTAGTTCTGGAAAAGCTACAGGGGATGAGACCGGTGCTAAAGTTGAACAAGATGATTGATATGAACCACCAGTCCAAGAATCTGTTTAAAATTCAGACATTTAATGGTAACAAATAAGAACATATTTGTAATGTTTAAAAAAATGGATTATTATTGTAGACATAGGCTTTAGTAAGTAAATCAGTTAGAAAAAACTATTAAATATGTGTAGATAATTTTTTAAAGGAACAGAACCTACATGAAGAAAACAAAATCAATTGAAAGAAAATAAAATTTTCACAAATGAAGTCTTTCCACATTTTATGATTAAAAGATCTGATATAATAAAAATGTCAATTTGCCAAACACTATTGCTTACATTCAATATAATATCAGTTTTAACATTTCAGAAATTTTGGGGAAGTGAACAGAAAAATTTCAAACTTTGCAAGGAAGCAAACATTTTAGAGAATAGACAAGCAAGTTTTGACAAAGATGAATCATGAATAGGGACTTGTCTTATCAGAACATACTATTAAAACAGTTGAAATTGAATTAGTATGGATATAGATGGGAAGAAACAAATAAACTCATAGAACAGAATAGATAATCCCAGAAAATACACAATTTGATATATGAAAAGGGAGAAAACTAATGGATTATTTCATAAATAGTGCTGGCACAAAAAACTACCCATCTGAAAAAAATGAAACAACTTTATACAAAAATTAAGTCCATATGGATTAAAACCCTTAAGTATACAAAAAATAATAACATAAAGAAGAAAATCTAGTATATAACAAGAACAATCCAGGGGCAGGAGAGATTCTGCAGCATAAAAATCATTTTGACAATACAAAAATTAAACTTTTTGAATGACAAAATATTATCTATCATCTATTGTATATTATAATATTAAATATTTACACATAAATATATCCAACATATTTATAGAATTTATTTGGGGAAAACTTGCAGTTCAGAAGATCACCAGAAGTTTACTAACTACAATAATAAAAAGCCCTTACTTATTGACAAAAATGAGACATGAATCCCAATAGCAAAGGAAAAGTCAACAAAATGTCCAACCATCATATGAAGATATTCTTACTTTAATTTATATTTCCTAACTCTCTTTATTTCTCATTTAATTTATATTTCCTAAATCTCTTTATTTCTCATTAAAATTAAAAAGTGTCAAAATATTTATTGTTGTCAGGTTCATGGAGACATAGGTTCTCCTACATTGCTGGTGGAAATGTGAATGCTTTCAGCTTTTTGGACATTAATCTGGCAAAATCTTAAAATTAACAAGAAATGTATACTTTAGTCTAGTAAAT
Organism: Vulpes lagopus; assembly: GCF_018345385.1. Taxonomy (NCBI): domain Eukaryota; kingdom Metazoa; phylum Chordata; class Mammalia; order Carnivora; family Canidae; genus Vulpes; species Vulpes lagopus. Next base: position 158,038,869 of record NC_054824.1, on the reverse strand, counting down.
CCCATTCCTGGATATCTATCCCACAGAAGAAAAAAAAGGTCAATTTTTAAAAGTGGATTTTATATGATTGGATATATATTGAAGCACAATTGATACAAATAAAAATAAAAAATTAAATAAATATACCTGACCAAATAAACAGTAAATTATGGTATAAAAATACCATGGGATATAATGGAGGGAGTCACTAAAAAGAATGAATTAGGGGTGCCTGGATGTCTCAGTCCTTTAAGTGTCTGCCTCTTGACTCAGGTCATGATCTCAGGGTTGCAGGATTGAGTCCTGTGTAGGGCTCTGAGCTCAGTGGGGAGTCTTCTTGAGATTCTCTCTCTCCTTACCTTTCCCTCTGCTCCTCCCTCTACTCACAAGCTCTCCCCCACTCTCAATAAATATTTTTTTAAAGAATGAATTAGAGGTCTAGAAGTTAATTTGGAGAGATATTCAGTAGATATTTTGAATGTTTTTTGATGTTTTGAATAAAAGGAAAGATAAAGAAAAGTATATGATTCCATTTATAAAGCAAACAATGATAAGATGCTATATATATGGATATCTATGAATATGTACACTTATATATAGGAAGACATGACCATAGGGAAGATGCAAATGATACTGTACTAAGTTATTAGAATGGTATGGCAGAGTTAGTAAATAATTGTGTCTCTATTGTTTCTCCCAATTTCTTCCTTGTGTCTCCCAAAATTTCCCAGATATCTTTGCGCTTAGGTTGGGGCCATATGACAAGTTCTGGCCAATGGATTGTGAGTAAAAATGAAGCAGTTAAGAAATGATGTACCTCCCGCATTTCTCTCTTCCCTTGCCTTGGAAAACTTGGAGGCCACATGTTCCAGATGGCATAGATACAAGTTTGAGGAAGACTGCCAATCTACATTAAGATTTGTATGAGAAAATTAAACTCATTTCACTAAGCCTTTGAGATTTTGGCATTTCTCCCTTATGGCAGCTATATTAATTATCCTAATCCAGAGATTAATATTTTGAAATGAGGTATTGCTGAAATGAAAAATCTAAAATATGTGCCTTCTGTTAGTATGAAGCAAGCAGTAAGAAAACTGACATCAAGGGAAAGAAAGAGAAATGGATATTATGCAGTGGGAAAGAAAAAGAAAGAAGAAAGAAAGAAAGAAGAAAGAAGAAAGAAAGAAAGAAAGAAAGAAAGAAAGAAAGAAAGAAAGAAAGAAGAAAGAAAGAAAGAAAAGATAAGACTATCATCTGTGATAACTTGAGCATTAGACCAGACCACATGCATAGCTGAAGAGATTAGAAAACATAATAATTAGAAATGAATATTGCTATTGCTAATTGCTTTTGTCAAAAAAGCAAGAAAGTGATGAACTCAGAAAAAAATTGGCCAATTTGAAAGCATAAATTAAAAGAATTACAGAGAGAAGAGAGATTTTAGATCATTCAAGGTTGGAAAACTGACTTTTTATCAACTCAAAGAGTAGTAACTCAATGAGATAGTAAAAACAAAAAAATTTAAGAGTAAATCTCCCATAAAACCTCCCTGTTGGCAAAAGTGATCACATTTTAGCATCTCACCTTCAAGCCTGAAAGGCTCCAGGTGGCTACTGTTAATCTGAAAAAGACAATTGTAGAGATAAGAAAGCAAAACATAAAGCAGATCTGAAAACTATGCATAAAAAGATTTAGAATATGGTTATTGGCACATATAGCTGTGCAAGTAGATGAGAACCCCACTACATTTTTAAAATGTTAACCCCAACAAGATTTTAAGGAACTACATTGCCAAAGAAACTAGCAGCTTTAGACCATTGTAATATTTTGCTCAATATAAGGAGATTTCTACTTCTTATCAAAATGGATTACCATACCACATAAAATAACTAAGTAACCAAAGAAAATATATGAAAATTGCTTTTCAAGACATCAGGCATGAGGTAATGAAGGAAAATTATTCTTAAAAGATGGCAGACAAACAAGGTTAGTCCTACAATTGTCATAGCTTACAATCCAAAGTTTCCAGCCAGGGCACAGATGGAGCAATTTGGGTGGATAGTGGCAGTCTCCTAAGCTGAGGAAGCAGAACCGGGATCCTGGGAGTACAGTATGGCTAGATTTTACAGGCAGAGTACCACAGAAATGATACCTGCACAGAAAAAATTCTAGACATCTAGGGGTACCTGGGTGGCTCCAGTGGTTGAGCGTCCGACTTGGTTTCAGCTTGGGTCATGATCTCAGGGTCATGAGATGGAGGCCCCAACTGGACACTCTGCTCAGGGTGAAGTCTACTTGAGAGTCCCTCTATCTCTCTCTCCCCCTCTGCCCCTATTCCTGCTTTTTCTCTTTCTAATAAATAAGTAAAATCTTAAAAAAAAAAAAAAAAGAAAATTCTAGACAACCATGAACGTTCTTCTCAAGAATGTAGCTAAATACTGATAAGCACATCCATTTAATGAAATACCCAAGACAGAGAGGGGGAAAAAACCTGAAAAGATCAGAGAAAACAATCCCACCAATCAGAATGGAAAGCTTTATAATGCATGGAGCTTTAATTATTCTGAAGGGTTTTGTCTCAAGGTAAGGAAAAATCAGTCCTTGACTCAATGTTGCCAGGTTCTAGAATAATGAAACTTAAAAGCAAGATCCTCAGAGAAGGACAAACTTTATATGGTCTCATTTATTTGGGGGAATATATAAAATAGTGAAAGGGAATAAAGGGAAAAGGAGAAAAATGAGTGGGAAATATCAGAAAGGGAGACAGAACATGAAAGACTCCTAACTCTGGGAAACGAACTAGGGGTGGTGGAAGGGGAGGTGGGTGGGGAGTGGGGGTCACTGGGTGACGGGCACTGAGGGGGGCACTTGACGGGATTAGCACTGGGTGTTAATCTATATGTTGGCAAATTGAACATAATAAAAAATAAATTTATAAGAAAAAGAGAAAAGCAAGATCCAAAAGATCAATTTCCAAATAACTTAATAATGTCCCAGAATAAAGCTCAAGGTTATTTATAGAAGTAAAAACAATCAAAGGAAACAAACAAAAAACTCTTGAGCCACTAACAATGTAAAATTCACAACATCTGTCATCTAATCGAAAATTATCAAGCAGGCAACTACTATGATTGATAATATGGAAAAAATTAATAAGAGCAAATCATAAATGATACATGATAGAATTAATAGATGAGGACATTAAAACAATTATAACTACATTATATATGTTCAAGAAGTTAAAGGAAAGATTGAATATGTTAAGTAGAGACATGAAAGATGTGAAAGAGAACCAAACTGCACTTATAAAAATGAAAAGTACAATGTCAAAAATGAAAAATACACTGGACAGGATTAAGGACAGATTAGATGTCACATAGGAAAGAAGTAGTGAACTTGAAGACAGCAATAGAAACTATCCACAATTCATCACAGAGAGGAAAAAAGGGTACTGAGGAAAGAACAAACAGATCTTCAGGAAGTTGTGGTGTAACTTTAAGCAACTTAATTGATACATAATCCTAGTACCCAAAGAAGAGGAGGGAAGAGACAGAAAAACATTTTGAAGAAATAATTCTGAAATAATGGTCAAAACATTTCAAGTTTGATGAACACTATAAATCCATAGATCCAAGAGATCAAAGAATCCAAAACAAGAACAAAACTATGAAGATCACGACACCAATGAACATCATGATAAAATTTTCTTAAAATTAATAAAGAAAAAATTCTTACAAGCAGTCAAAGAAAACACATTTTAAACAGAGGGACATGGGATCCCTGGGTGGCGCAGCGGTTTGGCGCCTGCCTTTGGCCCAGGGCGCGATCCTGGAGACCCGGGATCGAATCCCACATCGGGCTCCCGGTGCATGGAGCCTGCTTCTCCCTCTGCCTGTGTCTCTGCCTCTCTCTCTCTCTCTGTGACTATCATAAATAAATAAAAAGTAACCCCCTTTAAAAAAAAATAAATAAACAGAGGGACAAAGATAAGAATGATAGTATATTTTTATTTAGAAATAATAAAAGAAGGTTGACTACTGTTTTTGACCTATCCACCCTCTTTTTCTCTGCTTCAACTTGAACTCCAAAACATATCTAGTACGTGGTACTTCTGGAATCCACTTTCCTATCTTAAAGCCTCAATCTGAAGGCATTGAACAAGTTTTTTTTTTTTTTTTAACTACTAAACTCTTCACTGTTTTTTTTTTAAGATTTTTTTTATTTATTCATGAGAGACACAGATGTATGTGTGTATATATATATATATATATATATATATATATATATATATATACAGAGACACAGGCAGAGGAGAAGCAGGCTCCATGCAGGGAACCCAATGTGGGACTTGATCCCAGGCCTCCAGGATCACGCCCTGGGCCAAAGGCAAGTGCCAAACTGCTGAGCCATCCAGGGATTCCCCCCTAAACTCTCCACTGTTTAAAGAAAAACATATCACTTCCTTAAAGAAGACATACTATATGCCATCAGCTAAAAGATACTTTAAAAGAAATTTATATTCTACCAAGAAAAGAAGGGATAAGAAATAGATTTTTCAAGTGGAGAATAAGCGAGTTTACTGAAAAAGTCTTCCTGAAGGACATAACCTTGAGCTATATTATACATCCTGGCCCTAACACATTGAGAAGAATAAGATAAGCAACCAGATGCATCTAAGGTCTTTTCTTTCCATGTACTCTGTTTGGCACTTGCCAAGTTAAGAGATGCTGGTTAATGAGTGAATTGGAACAGAATGGCAGGGCAGAGGGTCAGATTGTTCAAGTTTACGTTCCTGACTGTCACTTACTAGCTTGGGAACTTGGACCATTGCCTAAGCACTAGTTTCCTCATCTACAAACCAGGAATAATGAAATGAACTTCATATGGTTATAGTAAGAAGTAAAGAGTTTACATCTGTAAATCACCGTGCTCATAGTCAACAGCAAGGATGGCAGCATATCAAAGTCCTGCTCCCAGTGTAACACAGACTGCATATGGGAGGAAGAAATGCTTGCTGAATATCAGTAATTTATCAGATTTATCATCCATTATGAGGAATCGCTGAATGAATTAAATTAGGTCAAGACTGAAATAAATGGAGCTTAACTCATCAGTTTGTCAAAGATATTGACAAAGTCACCAGCCTCCACTAACAGTTTTTAAGGGAATGCTAGACTTTTTCTTAGTGGCTACATGAAAAGAATACACAGTTAATCAGAGGCCATTTGTGAACTGTAGTGGAGTTGAATTCATGGTTATTTTGTATTTCTTTGTTTTAACAAAAGGGAGGATAATGCAGCAAATTTTCCAAGGGTTAAAACACACACACACACACACACACACACACACACACAGGCACAAAGGAAATTATTTCAAGAGTAACTATCACAAATCACTTTTTAACCACCAGATGCCAACTGCATAGTCATTAATGATGCACTTTGGGCCTCTGATTTTACCTTTGTAAGGATTGTGGCTTGGTATGAAAATGACCAAGGCTGTGGATCACTGCAGCACTAAAAAAAAACCACTCAGCAGTTTGGAAGTTTGTCATTTGGACATTAGGAATGTCAAGAGCTCTGAGCAGACTCTGAATCTGATCCAGCTTGAGGGTCACTGAAAGGAGGACCTGACCAGAGAAAAACTGTCCTTCTCTGGTCTCCGTGGATCTCTACTGTGGTTAGTTGGACAGCCACCAGGGGCTAATGGTGCATCAGATCTTCATCCTGTTGCCTGTCAGGCAACAAGTAGCAACTTACGTTCCTCATCTGCACACTGAAGATGGACTTCTCAGCAAACTTCCAGACTGGATCCTTCTCTGGCTTAAGGATCAGAACCAACCCTGCCAATTTATTTTCAGACTTTGCAAATGGGAATGGAATTTAAAACATTTTTTAAAAATTTCCAAATGCTAAATTGGATTTCACACACACATACATATATACATTTAGTTTACCATCAGAGAAAGCCTACGGCTTCGTGGCTTTTGATCCCCAGAAGCCACCATTCTCCTTTCACCTGCCGACTTCCCTACCTCTCCCACCAGCATTGCCATGCCTTATCACTGCCACAGAAGTGCCAACCAAGCAGGATTGTGAATGTTATAGATTTTGTCTATCTTCACCTCCTGGCAGCCCATAAAAACAAATAGCTAACCTGAGCCTAACTCTAAGTTAGTTCTTCCTAAGCCAATAATACATAGTTTTACCTGGATATAGGAGGTACATAAATATATAAAGCTTTCTAGCCACTTCATGTTGCTTTCCAAAAGCTGCCTAAGTGTTTTCCTGGGATTCATTTATGTTTTCAGATGTGCCATATGCTAACCTATGTTACTTATGCTTTGCTTTCACCTTGTAAACTCTTTCAGTGTTGTACCTCATTTTAGGAAAGGAACAAAACACCGAAGGGTTTTAATTTTCCTCTCTTTCCATGTTTCGACTTTTCCATGCCCCATCCATACTAGTATTAAGCGGATTTCCTCCAGAAGCCTTGAAAGTGTCTGTCTTCTTTCTAAGTTTCTCCTTTCCCTCTGCTGGGTGGCTCCCTGGTATTGACAGAGTCTGTGTTCTAGCCTTCTCTGCCCTTCCTCAGTGTGCTTGTTTGTATTTTCCCTGAGGTTGGGCTGACTGTGGGGCTTTCCACAGAAGAGGCAGGAGTTTGGATAAGCCAGCAGTTTAAGCAGGTTTTATGACCAGCCAGTGTAATAAAATGCATTCAGGGGTCACCCAAGAAACTTTAATCAGCACCAGGGGTCACTGGATAGCACTTCTAGACAGGAGAGACAGAAATGAGGAACAGAGATTCAAAAGAGAGGAAGAAGAGTTGGGGGAAGGGGTTAGGGATCGAAGGTTCTCAAGTTATCAGAAATAACTTTAAAAAAATCAATGTGTCTTGCAATCAGAAATGGCAAAAAGCGCTATAATTGCCCAGCGGAAATGAGAGATCTGCTGCAAATTTAGATGAGAATTTTACCCAAAGACTTAATTTTTTCCCCTTGTGCAGTTTTGCATGAAAGTTTAGCCTTATGATTGGTCTCGAGATGGATATCAGATATCTCACCCCGAAGGGAGAAACATTCCCACCAAATCCTTCTCCCCTGAAAGAAAAAAAAAATTTTCTGCATCCAATAATCAGAGCCTGGGCAGACAAATTGGCACCACTTTTTTGCTTTCCAGCCTCCTTTTTATTTTCTGCTAGAAATAAGACTGCAGACTTGAGTCACAACTCACAAATATTTGGTAGTATTATGTTGCAAGGAACTGGGGGGGAGGGACCCAGAAGAAGGTAATTCTTAAAAGCTTTGCCTTCACTCATGCAAACAAACTTTATGCTTCTCAATAAATCTCCTGTTTTGTAAGTGGCCATTAAAATAACAGATCATTTGATTAAAATTCTGTTTTCTTTTCACAACGGTCATTTGGAGTTTTGGGGAACCTCCAAATGTGGTCTTGGCCATGATGTCATTAGCATTTTATTAATGCATTCAAAAGGTTAAAAGCTCTTACTTTTTATAGGGCTTTTAAAAGCAAACATTTGATTGTCTCTTGCATAAACTGACTCTGAACCCATTAAAATGTGACAACAACTTCAGAACTGACCCTGTTTAAGGGTAAGAAAATTGATCAAGGATTTGCCACATTTTTAATTGCTTTGGATGAAATGGAAACTGAACTGAGGCCAATATTTGGGAATGGAAAGAATTAAATCCAGTCCAACACCTTTCAATATAATAATGATATTTTTTAAATTAGGGTTTTTCCTTTTTAGAGTTGAATGATTCTTTATGGCACAAAAAATAGTTTATAGTTTGAAAGATTTATTTTTTTCCTTTAGTCCAGTCACAATGTAGTCAGTTTGTCATTAAAAATAAGATGGAAATTTAAAAAAAAAAATATGTTTCAGGTATCCTAGCCTAAAAAGAAATGCTCAGGGCGGCAACTGTAAATGTGTCTTTGCTGTTTATTTGGATGGAAAAGCATGTGTGGCTGCGTAGATTTGAAATTTTATCAAACTTTTATTTTTAAGTTAGGCACTTTTGGGAATTATGTGATAAATCCACAGTAAAACAATAAAACCAGTGGTGCTTAGGTCTAGGCAGCCATTTATTGTTACTTTCCATTTTGTCTCATTCTCATCACATAATTTTAGGTTGGAAGGCTCCATTTCAATGAATATTTTGTATATAAAGAGAAAACTCCTGCCCCCTCTCCCTGGCTTCTACTCTAAATGAAAATATACACCCTCCGTTCTATTTTTTTCTATTCTTACATCACTGGTCATGAAGAGTTTTCAATCACGTTTATCGTTTTATTCCTTTAGTTTTTAGTGACTGATCACATTTCTCACTCTAGTACATTCTGAGGTTTTTTTGGAGCACATTAAACCTTTATTTTTTTATCCTTCACAAATGAACTACTGAAAAACCATCTCCCTGAGCCTTTCTTTTTTAATTGCTTCTGTGTTCTGAGGCATTGGGGGAGCTACATAACTAGCAGGAGCCGATCAGCAGATAAGCTTGCATAACACACACTTAATTATACAAACAAGTCTTTCTGGAGAAAGTCTTCTGACAATTACCTCCCGAAATAAATATACGTTGGTGACTGTCAATAGTAATAAAACCTGCACAATCATTTCTTAAAGCTTTTATTGTTTGCCTGTAATTAGCATGTTGATGTGATTAAAGCTACATTTGACTTCTGATAAACCCCAGACTCCTATAGATAACATTTCCAGCAGTTCAAAGCTGCTTTCATTAGAAGCGATATTTATCTGATTTGTAACCAATCAATTGGAAATAAAACTTTCCTGTGGCATGCCGTTAAAACAGCCAGCAGCAGCCCTGGTTTCCTCAAACCCCTCTTCTCGTCTATGTCCTTGGATGAGATGGATTCCATATGGTCAGGCGCAGGAGACCAGGCAGGGAATTGAAAAGGTAGAGAACGCAGCTCTACGGAGGCCCCACCACACTTACTGCCTTATTTCTACTTGCTGCTATTAGAAGGCACGGTCACTGCTGTAACCAATTTTCCTGAAAAATACACTTTTGTGTGGCAGTATAAAAGCCTGCAGGACTGGGGTTTGCTAAGGGCATATTTGCGATGTTTACTGTGCTTCCATATTTTTAAAGTTTACGTTTGATTCTTTTACCAGACCTTTTCAATTCTGTTTTTAACTTTATCCTTTTTGCCTTTCCCCAAAGTTCTTTCCTCCCTTTATTTCCATACTATTATTCTAATTTTATATCTCCTTTCTTTCTTCCTTTCTGAGTTTTGTTTTTTATGTGTCTGTTTTCTGTGATAGTATTTGCTTTGCAACTAGTTTAAATTTCCTTGTTCAAAAAATCACAAAGCTCTAAATTTTGAAATTTTGACAAACAGACAAATAATGATTTTCAAAAGTTATTCTGACCCAGCAAATATACTGAGAACATTCTAAATGTCCGTGAGCATTTGGGGAGCACGGAGCTAATAGTATCTCTTCATTATTACTGTAGTGACACTGCATCCTACACCTCAATTTCTGTATAATTTCACCTCTGCACAAATTTATTTATTTTTGTTCTCAGTAGGAAGAAAGAAGGAAAGAAAGCCAGCCCACTTTTAGAATCAGCATGTATTTATTCAGAGCATTTCTCCCCTCTTATCCTCCACACTCTCCAAACATTTCATATTTTTAGAAATGAAATAGAGAAAGGAAAACTATTTTCTACAATGGAACCAGTGTTGACATGCAAACCTTTATGGATTTCCAGCCATGGCTCATTAAAATCTGTCTTTAAATATATAGTAAACATGTGCATAAATGCCATATATGCCATGCTTTTTAAGTAGAGTTTTAAAAGTGAATGTACATAAACAGAATATTTTATTGCTGTTAAAATGAAAACATGAAATCTGTGTCTGTAAAGCCATTTATACTAATCTGGACATGTTCAAAGGTTTTCAATTTTTATTTAATTATATGGTTTCTCAGTGTCCAGGTCAAATGTTTTCTCAGGCACTGTAATTTATAACTTTACAGGTAATCCTATACATTCCCAAACTTATTTAAGCACACGTATGTCTTTTGCACAGATTCAAGTGCATTATCTTGAAGACATTGATTCTTTCTAATTTTGAAATGACCTCAGTTAGGACATTTCATATCTTGGAAATGAATGTTATTTCATGTATTTATCACCTAGAAGCAGTTGCATTTAGAAATTTGAGGAAATAGGAGGAGGAATTATTTCTGGAAAGTGAACAACTAAGAAGATAGCGAGATTGGTTATGATGAGTATGTCTTTCCTGGTCAGTTATTTATGAATATGCCTTATAGCCAGGAGAATTTCTGAAGAACTACAAGCTCAGGGAAAAGGTTAGTAGTATACTATATGCCTCTTGAAAGCAGCTATTATCAAAGAGTTTAAACATTTTTCTTTCCATTTTTTAAAGAAAATATTTTAGAAATCATTAAAAATCCATTTTAAGTAAGTCAACTGTAAAGTAGGTCTTCACTTCAAATGCATCCCCTAATTTATCCATCTCCTAATTATTATACACTAAGGTAAGTTTGTTGGCAAATATTTTATGCTACTAAAACACAAAATATAAAAAAAACACAAAATATTTATTCTCATAATCTTGAATTTGGATTCCTTAATTTAAGATTATAAATTGTGTTCTTGGATAAAATTTTCATTTCTGCTGAAAATATGTTAGATATATTTTAGAAACTAAAGCTGGAAATTTTTTCCACATAAATTATCTTATATTTCAGCAACCATACAATCACTAAAATAACAGACAAGTTCAGAGCATTCTGGACTTGAGCAGTGCTTTTAAAATATACTCTGCACATAACTGAAACCACAGTGACAATATTTCAAGTAATAGAAGGAAAAATGGTTTGCAGATTTACAAAGAGAAATAACTTACTTCTGCAAAGTTTTACTCTCGTAGGAGATGTCAGGTTTACAGACGAGTAAGATTAAGATAATATCACATCAAATAACTAAAGATAGAGGGGGAAATCTGGTTTAACTGGATTTTTTTTTAAATTGATGCTTGAGTGTGTGTTTACATGTGTGTGTTTATGTTTTGTGTATAAATACAGGCACATAGGTGACCATGGTCACCATGATTGAGCTGTTTATTTTGTCTCTAAGATTTACTTCTCTTGAATTACCTTTCATAGAATTTTTAAACCTTATTTCTTCCCCGATGGAGAAAACATATACTTATTTAGCCATTGATTATAGCTACACAATGACAAATATCAGAATGAAAACTGGAAAATCTGAATTGTTTCCCTTTACAGTGCCAAAGAGCTGAGTGTCTGAAAATCATCAAGGCACTGAACTAAGGTTTCAGTTTTTACCCTAGTGTTTGGCATCATGTAGACATGGCCACAGGCTCTGTTCCCTCCTGGCTGTGGGTTCTTATCATCTGTAGATACAGGATGTTTCTAAAGTACTCAGCAGAGCAATTGCAGAAGTGATTGAAATGACAATCCCCAGGCTACATACTTAAAGAGGGGAAGGTCTGACCACTCTTTTTTGCAGTTAGCCAAGCCAAATCATTCCAATTCACATGTCTCATCTGATATATCAGGTGAGTTTTCTCCCACATTAGTCTTTGCACTTGTGTGTGTTAATTCCTTTATTTTTGTTTTCTAAAATTAAGATGACTATTTTTAATAATCCTACACCAAATGGAGATTTAAATTTTGTTCGTAAATTCTATGCATATCATCAACAAGCAGTTCTGTTTCTGTGTCTTTTTGAGAAAAGCTCCTGATAGAGTAAAAGCAAAAGAATCTTATTTTAAATTTTACCTGAAGACATAGTGAGCTTCATTCTTCACAGGTGTAAGTCTTTCAAAAATACAGAAGTTCCATGAACTTGGGCAGGGTCTAAACAGGAAAAGATACTCTGATTCCACTGCTCCATTAAACTACAGAGTTGATTCAAATTTAAGTAACTCAATTTGTCCATTTATTTATTTATTTATTTATTTCAGCATTCTTGGTCTGAAGCACACTTAGGAGTATGTTTTGATGTTAAATGCCCTTTCCAGTCTGATCACACATTGATAGAAACGATAACATGAGCCAAATCCACTCCAGCTTCCCAATCTTTAAATAAATTAATATAGTAACTTCTACTCTCTGTGTCTTAAAAAACTAGTTATTCAAAGCAGCTTGGAAGATCCTTCTGAAGGAAGTCTTCCACACAAAATGGTGGTGTTGGGCAAGTCTGCTCACAAGGGAAGTTTTGGGGGAGCTACAAACCTTCGCAGAGAAGTGGGTCACAGGCAACATGCATTTGCATTTGTGAACATGTCTCTGCCACTTCTCAAGCCTGCTCTTTACATGTTGTATGAAGGCCTGATGGAGGTGGACAGAGTGGGCTCCAGAGGCACGCCTTGCATTTGCTCTCATTTTGGCAATTTTTGCAGAGTCACTGCAGAGCCCCAAAGAAAGAACAATAAAAAAGAAAACTGAAAACACTAAAAAAGTTTTAAAAGGAAAGAAAAGAAAAAGAAAGGGTGGGGGAGAAGAAAGAACAGGCCCTCTCAGCTCCAACGGAAGCTATGCCAAGAAGCAACTAACTAAAAACAGACTGAACAGAGAGGAGAAATGAGGAAAGAATAAAATGGCTTGGAATCAGGCTGACAAATGCACGAGAGAAAAATTCACATGGTTTTAGAGCAGTACTTGGCATCTATCTCAGAATTTCGTGTGTGTGTGCATATGTGTGCGTGTGTATATATGTACAGTTTTTCATTTTTATTTCTGGAAGAATAGTTTGCAGTTTCCTTTTACTGAGAAAGATGAGTATTTTCCTTCTTTAGGAATAGTGCAGAAGGCACCCCCAACTCCCCTCAAAAGTCTACCTCCTCTGACTTCATAGTTTTTAAATATGTTTTCTTGTGCTGAATCATTAGATCGCTTCTTACTATCTCTAACCGAATAGAGTCCTAAGACCGAAATGCCTGGGCCTACTGTCTTTCAACTAGTTTCCTAACACCCCCTTATGAGGAAATAGAGGACCACTGGCTTGTTTCAAAAGAAGGCAGGGTGCAGCGTGGGCCAATTTTGATTCTGCATTACTTTGGGTAGTCTAAGCAGCCCCAGGGCTGCGGTCTGCAAGTATTTGGCTTATTAGATCTAATCCACTGATGGCTTGTGTGGTAACGAATGTCTGAAATGCTTGTCTATGATTAGAAATTTTTAATTCTGTCCTCATGGGCTCTGCTGGGCTCTCCTGCTTATAAATGGAGGCTTAACACACTCAAATCATCTGTGGAACTGTGCGAGGGAGCTGGCAACACCCAGGGAAAAACCTTGCCATTGTGATGCTAATTTCCCTCTCACCTTTGACCAGAAGGGGTAATTATATATAATTTGCAGAAACAGTTCTTCTGGAATGAGAAAACCTAAGGGAAACATGGAAGTTTGTTTAAACTAAATTGAATGCCTTTTAGATATAAATGCAGTTTGAACTGGATTATTCTTCTCTGTCCCATGATCAAAGTACTGGGGAATTCTGACAGCTCTGAAAGCCAGGAAATAGTGTGGACATTCTTATGTGGACCTCTCTCTGCAAGGCTGTAAAGACTAGACTTAACGAAGCCAAGATCCTGCAAATAGATGCCAGGGACTTTTGTTTTCTTTATGACTGACATGTTCTAAAGGCACTGATAATGACTAATCATAAATGACTGTCCAAAGCAGTAGTGTTCAAGCAGTCTTCTTCTGTGCTTCTCCCTTGCCACTTCACTCCCCCTCTCCTGCCTACCAGCCTTAACCAAGTTGTGTCGGTATAGACACACCTGGAAAGTCACTGGGGAGAAGTGTGTAGATGACTCCCACCTCAGGTGGCCACCATTGTTGCCCTGAGGCCATTTGTATAACATGTAAGTTTCCCGTGCCTCTTCAACGAGTCTCTTGAAATATTTGCTCTATCTTATGTGTTCTAATTTCCAGCCTTTTTTACATCAGAAGTGAGCTCATCCGAGTGGTAAACCTTTCAGTAGTGCAAAAGAAGGAGTCCAAGCAAACTGATGAGGATGATGGTCATGATTCCCAGGTACACCAATAACTCCCTTTTCTGGGGTAGATGGTAGTAGCTGAGGCACATGTATTTTAACCACAGTCAGACAAGGATCCAGGAGGCTGGTATTTTAGTATTAACTGAAATATTATTTCTATCAATTTCTACTATTGATTGAAAGTTTCAAATAAGTGAAAGTCAAATCTGGCTACTCCCATGTCTTGGAAATAGCATGAGGTTTAAAGTCACACAGGTCTGGATTTACACATTAACTACACTATATATTAACTGTATGACCCTTGACTTCTCTGATTCTCAATATCTTCAATCCTAAAATGAACACCACCTCATGGGATTTTTAAGATAAGATACAGAAAATGCTTGGTATGTTAAAACAAACAAACAAAAATGAGAAAAAAACTCTCAACACTCAGTGAAAGTTAGTTCTTTCTTCTCCCTAAAAATAAGAAAACAATTTTGAAGGGAACCATTTTGTTGCAAATCATTCTAAAGCCTAGTAATCATTTCTTCTAAAATAACTGATATCCTTGCTCTACCATGATAGATTAGCATGGCTGTAGAAATTAAAGAAGACATGATGACCAATATCCTAAATGCTGAGTCTGCTCTGTAATCTGCCTTTGTACTAAATTTCTATAGAGTTTTCTTATGCTATTATAATCATAATCATATCTTTTTGAAGATTGTAGTGAGAGCTATAAATTTTTTTCACTTATGTCACATAACAAGTCTACAAAGTAGTTATTCCTATTTTACAAATGAGAAAATTGAAGCTCAAAGTGGTAAAAATGTTTGCCACCACACAAATAGTGGAGATGGATTCAAATCCAGTTCTATTTGGCTCTAAATCCTAAGGTCTTGAGTGCTGTGGATACTGCTTTATGTTATTGGAGAACACACAGAACAGAACTTCACCATGCAAACAGCACAGATAATCATTTAGACTCTACTCCAATACTCTGAGGACACAAAATTTACTGTGCCATCTAGGCAACTCATTCCACTTTTGGATAGTTCTGTTTTCCTATAGTTCTTTACTTTGAATCTGATGATCATTGCTGTGAAGCTGGGAGGGACACTTGAACAACTGTCTGAAAAGAAATATGCTGTAATAGGGAGTAAACAAGAGAAGAAGCTATTGAATTCTCTACAGGTCCCCTGGCCATCATCCAGTTTCTAGAAATATTCCCCAAGGTCAATAAGTGTTATTTTTCTTTTTTCTTTTTGGAACATTTTCATGGCCAATATTTTAGAATTGTCCTTGCTACATTTGGCTACTAAGAACTTGAAATGTGGCTATCCAAATTGAGATGAAAATGCAATGTATACACTTGATTTCAAAGACTTCACACCAAAAAATAGAATAATAAGTTTTTAAAATAACATAAAATTCTTTATTAATTGATTACATATTGAAATGATAGTACCTTGGATATGAATAAATACAGTATTAAAATTGTTTTCACCTGTTTTTTACTTTTTAGAATGTGTCTACTAGAAAATGTTAGAGTATGTATAGATTTACATTTGCAGCTGACATTATATTTCTACTGCACAACATTGTTCTGTACCAGATGTTTGAAATGTATCAAATCCACACCTTGCCTCATACAGTCTCAGAGAACAATAAAAAGCAAAACTTTATTTTCCTTCCAACCTAGGCTGCTTTAGTGTTTTGAATATAAGTTAGTTTGTATGCACAGAGAGACTTTATATTTTGGGGTGTGGCTATTGCTAAAATGACTCCCTTATTCACCCTTGTTTATGGTTGACAGAATCTATTTACACCAGAAATATTACTCTTTGTGTTACAGGGGAATGCATGGCCTTCATCCTTCAAATCCACGGAGTTAGCACTGGAAAAATCCAGGCATGCGTCCCCAGTTTTGCGGGGTGGGAGTAGATGAGTACAGAGGGGTGATGTGGAGCAGAGGACAAATAGGGAGCTATAGTAAACAGACCCCAGGTATAAGGATGCTCACCTGAGCATCTATAATGAACACAACGTCCTGAGTTCTCCTTCTAAACACAACAGAACATTATCCAGGGTAATCAACCATGTTAAGGACCTTCTTCGGCTCTGATAACTGTTCCCTGAGAAACCAAATGGTGTTTCCAGCCACCCCACCTAGAAATAGTCTGTTCAGGTCACAGAGAAGAGGCTACAGCTGATTTCCATCTTGGAGGA
Source organism: Vulpes lagopus (assembly GCF_018345385.1). Classification (NCBI taxonomy): domain Eukaryota; kingdom Metazoa; phylum Chordata; class Mammalia; order Carnivora; family Canidae; genus Vulpes; species Vulpes lagopus. The sequence goes on along the minus strand of NC_054824.1, from coordinate 158,022,640 downwards.
AGGAATTGTTCCCGTCAGCCTGCCTGCCTGCTGCCTGCCTGCCTGAGATTGCAGCTGAGCCATATTTAGCCTCTAAAGCTAGATGTTTTAGTGCCTGGCTCTTTTTAACTGGCATATGTTAAGAGCTTTGAATTAACAGGTGCATAAAAACTGTCAAAAAACACTTAAATCTCAAGACAGACTGTCAGTTGTATTAAAAAATATGGTGTTACATAACCGTGCACTCTCAACACGTCCAGCATGTAACAGCTTGGAAAGTCCTTTCTCCCTGCTAGCAGCCTAGCGATGCTAATCCATCCCATGAAACAAAAGGCCATGGTCCTTTTACCTCTTGATGGAGGATGCAGGTTGTGTGTGTGCATGTGCTCACACACGCGTGTGGATAGGGGAGTGGGTCAGAAGCACTGAGGGGAAACTTTTCCCTTCTGCAATGGGATGTTCTTTCAGTTTCCAAAACTCCCATTTATAAACTAAGCTGGTTGAAGGAAAAAAGAACTCCTATAGTCCTGAAAGGCACACTTGAAGTTCTTCTTTTTAAGGAAAATAAACAATTTATCATATAATAGGGTGAAATTTAAGTTAAAATTAGCACAGGATGGCAGAAAGAGAGGGAAAATGTGTTGCTTAAAGCTGTGTGAATGACAGTTTCAAGGGAATGTATAAAAGTCACTATGTGGTTAAAATAAGTAGAATCAAGTATGATCCAGTTAAAGCGGAGCATAATGTTTGCTTCCATGATATTAAGAGCTGCTTTATTATATTTTTAAAGACAATATATATATCATTAACTCTAGAATTGGGATGAGAGAACCAACCATTTCTGAATTAAGTACTTTCTTGCACATAATATGTACTATAGAATCATTTTAACTTAATCAAATTAAAGTTAAGTATGACCTTGGCTGTACTTTATAGAGTGATGTCTTAGATTTAATCTACCAAAATAGCTGGCTGACCATGGCCAAGTCTGTTACTTCAGCCTCATCACTTTTTTAAAATTGTGATATGAAGGTAGAGGGGGTGGGATGGGAAAGAAAGATTCCTTAACATTCATTTTGTTTTGTTTTGTTTTTAAATTTTTATTTATTTATGATAGGAACACAGTGAGAGAGAGAGGCAGAGACACAGGCAGAGGGAGAAGCAGGCTCCATGCACCGGGAGCCTGATGTGGGATTCGATCCCGGATCTCCAGGATCGCGCCCTGGGCCAAAGGCAGGCGCCAAACCACTGCACCACCCAGGGATCCCCTCATTTTGATTCTAAAAAGAGTAAAATCGGTGGGCACTTGATGGGATGAGCACTGGGTGTTATTCTATATGTTGGCAAATTGAACACCAATAAAAAATAAATTTATAAAAATAAAAAAAATACAGAAAAAAATAAATAAAAAGAGTAAAATCCTATGATTTATGAAATTCTACCTGTAATGAAAGTGTCACTTATGGATATCCCTATGTAGAATTCTATAACAACTATATTGAAATGAGGAGGCAGGTTTTTGTTTATCTTTTTGTTTCTTCTGTGTCCTGGTGTTACAGTTGTTTTTTTCTTTTGTTTTCATTTTAATGTGCATTCCAGAAGGCCATCATAAGTCAGACTTCCCAGAAAACAGGCGCTGGGAGGGAGATGTATATGCAGAAGTTGATTGGAAAGTATGCTTGGGGACAACAGTAAAGGGGATCAAGGAAGCAGCACTGAGCAGAGAGAGGTTGTTCTGTGATGCATTAAGACACAGATCTTAGCCAGTCAAGGAGTTCTGGCTCCGGGTTCTTCCAACTGACACAAGGAGGGGCCAGTCCTTTCTGTCCCCTCAACTATTAGTCTTTGATTGCAGGCTACCTCAAAGAAAGGGGCACAGCCTTTAGCAAGGCCACTCTTGTTAGCCTAGGCCAACTCCCGGAAAGAGCATGACCAGTGAGCCATTGGGGCTGACACTTCCCACAGCTGGGGGACTAGATGTCTCAGTTCCAAAGGGGTCATCTGGCAAGTGCACCACAGTACCCACTATAAAGACAAATGTGCAATCTGTGCTCATGGTTATTGTTGGTGTTTTCTTTTACTAGATATATGATCTTAGACAAGGTAATTAATTTTTGTCTTCTTAACCCATACTTTGCTCATTTCCAAATTGGGGGTAATAAAAGAACCAGGCCAAGTTATAATAAAGACTAAAGGAAATAATACTTGTAAAGCAGCTAGTGGATTGCCTGACACATAGTGGGCTCTCTTTAAATGTGTGTTGTGCCTTCTGCTCTTATTAAACAATAGCCCTTCTTCATGTCTAGGGATAGTTTCAAAAAAGGAAGAGTTAACAAACATTAGGTTCTCCTTGAGGTTAGTCCACAGATGAAAATATTTTCCTGTTGTAAACTGCCTTCCTTTTTAAGGAGTGCTGATGTTTTGGATCTGCGTTATACTCTGCCTCCTGAAGGCTGTCACTCTTGTCAGAAAAAAACATATTGGAAATGATGTGATCTGCCCCCCTCCACCCCCCCACCAACCACCTCATCTCAACAGCATCCCAGGCTCTAGCATTACTGAGCATTGGCTGTTAATATGTTACAACCTGTGGTAGGATGTGTCTTCCAGAAAGGCCTTTTCTGCCCTACATATATATTAATTTGAGAGGCCATCACTAAGCACTCTGCCAGATTCCTCTGACATGAGTTTATTAAGATGCACAGGGTTTGGAAGGGATAGAGGGAAGGTAGACAGAAGCCCTTAGTTATTTTGCCAAATCCCATTTTAAATATGAAACCAAGCCAAAAACAGATAGTACACTGTTCCCAACACTGTTTTCCCATTGGAAGGTGTTAACATTATTGTTATTGTTTTATCCTTATTGATTGGCAACGACAAGTTACTTTCTGTAATGGGTATGGAGGAGAAAGAGTTTTTGCCAAAAGGAATTACATTCTAGAAAGATCAAAGTGCGGGTGTTTCATTTGATACACATTTCCTTTCTGCTTGGATACTAGGCCTTATGGCCTGTTTTGAAATTCCAATGTGCATGTCAGATAGTTAGTGTTTGCTCCTCACTCTTGCTTACTCTCCCCTTCCCTTCCTCTGCCCACAGACGGAGGTTTCCTTATGGATTCTCCCTTGCTCAGCGTCAGCTAGTCTGATTTAACTAGCAGGCCAAAGAAGGACATGCCATGTCATAGAACCAAACTCTGTTGGTAAATATTTTGATTTCAGAAAAGCAAAAAAACAAAAAAACCAAAAACAAACAAACAAAAAAATAAAACAAAACAAAACAAACAACAAAAAAACACAATTGTTATTTCAGAAGTTGAAGTGCCAAGTCCTGGAAGGAAATTCCTGAAAGGGGACCTGGCCCTGGCATTGACCATCTCTTTAGCTGGGAGATATTTTTATCTCTGAATATGGAACAGGAAGATCATTTTCTTCAAACATTAGAATGAAACTGAATCTTTACCAGCCCGCCAGCAATTTATAACAGAATAGAAGAAAATTACTTGAGCCCTAACCATGGAGAAGTTAAAACCATATCAATAAAACAAACTAAAGAGACCCAAACAAACAAAAACCACTTTTCATTCCACTGTATGAGCTAAACAATCCCATCCCTCAGGGTGTATTGGTTTTTATTTTAGTTTATTTACATTTAGGCATCCATTTTGCCTCTCTTTAAAGAAGTCTGAGGTGTCTTAAGGATGGGAATTTAGCTTTTCTAGGTTATTTATATTAGCAGTTTTCATCATGCCGTCTTGATGATTCTCTAACACATCAGATACCCTTTTTCAATCTTAAAATAAGTATGTAAGAAGTCTCTGAGAAATATTATTCAATTAAAACTATTCATTTTAGGCCTTGAGTTTTGCTAAAAAGAGATACTCAATGGCCTCATAACTGATTTATACCTAACACTTTGTCAAAATTTAATGGACTATGTTTCTGTAGCACATACATCAAAGTACACCAAATCTTGAACTGAATTAGAGTTCCAGGGGAGGCTTTGAATGCCCACAAGACTTTGGAGAAAGAACAGGATAGAGGAGGGAAGGAGGGACTTGGACATGAACTGACACACTCAAAGCATCTATCAAGATCACCTGAGAGCCTCTCATTTTCCAGACCCTCACCTTTTATTTGCCTTGCTTTGCTACAGCCCACCAACTCAGCTGGACCTGCTAGCTCACCTTTTGGAGTGAGTGGTCCGCTGCCTTGTGAATGCTAAGTCCTCCCCTTCAGCTGTCTCTCATAGGTCCAGAGTTTCAGTCTCTATCCACAACCTCCGGACTTGGATAAAACATGTACCACAGGCACATGGCACGCACGATACTTATTACATATTCAACATACCAGAAGCCCCTAAGATGGTGTCAACTAGAAGCAGGGGAGCCCTACCCCATGAGGCAAACTTCAACCAACAAGAAAGGGAAACAGGATATCAGCCAGCAGGATGAATTCCCTCTTCTTCATACCCATGGACTACTCTGAGCATCATTTCTTATACAGCCGATCTGCAGAAGTTCCTACTGGATATGCCTGCTGTGCGACCAACTGTCCCTTTACCATTGTGGATTGAGTATCTAAAGCAGTGGCCAGTTCAGTATTGCTTTCTATCTCTCTCTCTGATTCCCAAGCAAAGGCTCACCACTTGGTAAACACTCACCTCAAGATCTGCCTGCTAGGGAAGCAGAACTAAGACAGGAGCACAGCATGAAGTCTGAGAAACTAGTCTTTTCAACAACTCTCATGGACTATTGTCTGAATCTTAGAAAAAGGGCATGCAAGAAAGAATTCTCTGAGGATCTGGGAATATTAGACAGCCCCTTGAATATCCTGGTAGCAGAGGGTGGCACAAATACATGGCTCTAAGGGTAAGGGGAAAAGAGGTCTCTCTACTTCCTCACAACAGCAATTCTACAGGACAGTGTGGGAACCACTGAGGACTAAGAAACCAATGGGTGGCAAGACCAGTAGTAGGAACTAGCCCAACCCTAGTGGCATGAAAAATCTTCATAGGAAGAATCACTAATGAGAAATAGAAAGAATAAAGAATAGAAAGAAAAACAATAGAAAATTTTTTTTTTAGAGCTGTAATAAACAAATTCCTTTTATAAACAAAATTTTAACTGAAAAGCCACAGTAGATAGAAAAAATGAAGAAAGGATATTACTTGGTAAAATCCAGTGACATCTACAATAGTTTTACAGCACATTTAAGCATTCTAGGGTTTTATATCTTCACCTGCCTTCTATTTCTTACTTGCTCCTTAAAAAATTGCCAATTATGAATACAGGTTTGACCTCAAACTTAGTCCTGATTGTGAGTGCCAGAAAAAGCAAAACACTTCAAATTTCTATCTTAATATAGCTTCAATTCAAACATGGTTTGAATATGGTGGGTGGTACATGGTGGTTTAAGATAACTTATTCAGAAGAACTTGTGAAGCCCCTCTTAGAAGTTTTAGAACTATTTGGAAATTTGGGAAAGGAGATGATTGAGGGAAGGGGTAAAGGTTCCACAATACAAGTTGGACCAAATCCAACTTTTATAATACAGTTGTGGGGTTAAAACGATGAATGGCATTCTACATGAGCTAGCCACACTGTGACAACAATGTGCTGTATACCTTTGTCATATTTCTGTAGGGCACAGTGTGACAATTATGAGGAGAACCATTTACTAATGGGATGTATCACAACTTGTTTGATTTTATTATCTGTTTTCCTACATCCTAAGCCTAGTAATCAACCCATGAAATGTTCCATTTCTGTTAGAAATGATCATGCAACACCAAAATCAAACTTTCTTAAATAGGACCTTCCAGTTATACACTCAAAGCTAAATGCTTCTCAGATGATAGCTCTAAGGAAGGTAAAATAGAATATTAGACACTTGAAAATATAATGTGTTCTAGAGGTAGGGCTCCTTAGTATAACCTCTCTACATATTGAAAGGCAACTTCCAGATACTCTCAAACTATGCTTGAGAAATTATTAGTAATTATTAAGCTTGAGAAAAAGGTGACTACAGGGAAGAGCAAATGATAGGACAGCTAAGTAAGAATCAGAGCAGAACAAATGACTTCTTCCCTTAAATCTTAAATTATCTATGTCACAATTTGTAAGTCCAGGAACAACTGATGGCCACAGCAGTAAATATCTGCACAGTAAGAAGATTGGTATGATACAACTGTACTCATACATGTATTTCCCACAACCTGGCCAAAATAGCTCAAAAGCCCATGCCAGGTATACTCATCAAATTCCTATTTTGGAATCTTATGATTTTTGTTCTTTCCTAACCCTTTCTTTGAGTAGTTAGAGAGATCACTATTGCTTTAATTTTAAAATAAAAATAATGAGAGGTGCCTGGGTGGCTCATCAGTTAAGTGTCTGCCTTTGGCTTGGGTCATGATCTCAGGTTCTGGGATCAAGCCCTATATCAGGCTCCCTACTCCATGGGGAGTCTGCTTCTCCCTCTCGTTTCACCTGCCACTCCCCCTGCTTGGGCACACTCCCTCCCTCCCTTTTACTCGCTCTCTGTTAAATAAATAAATAAAATAAAATAAAAAATAAATAAAATAAAAGTAATGAATAAAAACAATAAAATGTCAGACTTATTACACATGACTCAAGATTTAAGTTTCAAAATCTATCTTATTGTAAGTAGATCTATTACTACTGCTTTATTCTAGTATATTATCAACTGTGATAATAATCTGTATGCTGTTGTTATAAATGCACAAATATAACAAATGCATATTGTCTATTGCTGTTCATTACTGTCTTTCTTCTCATACATCCTTTCCTTACCTGTTACTATACCTTCTTTTATTCAACCCAGGGATCAAATTTAGTTTGATTTTCATTGATGTATTTCTAGTATCACAGCACTTGGCATACAGTAGATATTCAAGAAAGGCATGTTCAAAGAATGAAATTTATGAAAGGAGATCATTAAATCTATACAGGAGATCATTTAATCTATATAGATTAAATCTCTTGAAACCATCTCCTGAAAAATCTAGACAGGCTTTACTCTTTGGCAGTACACTAAGGTATATAAAGTACATAATTTTGAGAACTGACATTTATCCTTTTTGTTCTTTTATCCCAAAGAGTATATTCCAGTTAATCAGGCAAGTAAGAGACCACATGTATACGATGGTGGGAGCAATTACATAATTTTTACAGAAAAAATAAACATATTTTTTGTGTGTCTGAAATACGGCATTTTCTTCTTCCTCATCAACGTGATTATCCTCATCTTCATCATCCACTGTGAGCTGAAAAACACTGCAGAGAAGGAGACATAGGTGGTGCCAAGAGGAAGTCTCAGGAGGCAGTAGATATACTTGGAAAAAAACACTGTATTAGAAATTAGGAGATGGAGTCTTTGATAAATTACTTAACCTCTTGATCCTTGACTTCAGCTATAAAATAGAAGTAATAGTAATAGTAATTGCTTTGCCAGTCTTACCTGGTTGTGAGGAGTATCCAGGGAAATCGGTACTTCAGAACTCTGAAGTTCTATATAGTTATAAAATGTTATTTTATTCATATAACAATCTACTGAAGAGGTAATAGAGCATTAGAATCAGACAGACAGGAGTTTAAATCCTGAGTCCCCTAACCAGAACTGTATGATCTGGGCTAGGTTATTTTTCTGAACCTCTGTTCTTCATTTTAATATGTAGCTAATCATCCTTATTAGAGTGAACATAACAATAAAAAACCATCATGTTGCTAGATGCAGCATTTGAATACCCTGTTCATGTAAGTTTGGTTTGAAATGCAATCATTTTAAACAAACAGATACTTGTGGAATATTTCTATTCAAGAGTTTAACAAGTTGAAGCCTGTCATTTATTTATTAAAGTAGCTGGCAAATCTTTGATGCTCTATATAAAATATCTAAATTAACAAACTAAATTAACTCCCTGAAGATGAAGCCATAATCTTTTTCCTGACTGGAGGTGAGACCCAGGAGAATCCAAGAAATATCAAGCAATTAGCAGTACCTTAGTCACATGATGCTTACAAATAGAATAATTGTTTTCCATTAGATAGCAGAACTAAGTAGAGCAATAGTTGATATGGAATGTTAAAAGAGCATATGTCAACTGAAACAGTGAATCACCTGTGATGAGTGATAACTACTAAAATTAAGAATATTTACTCATAAAAATGTTTACAAATGGCAGAGGATATGATAAGAGCTAATTTAAATCAAGTTTTAAAAATAAATAAAAGACTAGAAACAGCAGCATATACAGTTTTTTCCCAAGACTGCTGGATCTGGTGGGCAAAAAGTTTCAAGCCTACTTGACTAGTTTACAAGATTTGCAAAAGGGAAAATGATTCTGTTGTTTTTTTTCTGTGTCATTATTCTGTCTCTGATGGGACTTGAAGAAAGGCATTTGCTAATGGAAATACAACAGTGACTCAAATGTAAGACAACTTTTCATGATATAGAAATAAAGAATAACACAAGCATGAAGAAATGTACGAAGGGCAAAACCTTAGGTTTAATAAGAAAACAACCATAAAGATTTTGCACAGATAAACAAGAGTCACCTAAAAAGATAGGTGACCAGACTCTCCTCAAATGGAAGGTTTGCACGGATAAACAAGCGTCACCTAAAAAGATAGGTGACCAGACTCTCCTCAAATGGAAGATCGCAGAGTAAGAGAAGGCGAAAGATGAGGCCACATGCACGCGGTCACAGAGACCATTCGCCCCTGGGCAGAAGAGTGGAGCCATGCTGGCTGCCAGGTGACGGTTGACGCCAGCTCTGAGACAGTGTGTGGAGATCTAGGATTTCGTTATCTGCTGCCTGATGAAAACGTCTCTAGGATCCACCATCAGGTTCTGTCTGGACTCAGTTTCCTTGCTAAGACTCATGTAGTCACTTATGTCTGGTGCTCTGGATTTGTGTCATTCTGGACTCTTCTATTCTCTTTGGGGGGGCTGATTGCAACATGTTTTGTTTGGTTATGTTTAATCCGCAAAGCTTCCTACTTTTCTGGCTAGGAAAATATGTGAATAGAAGAAAAATAAGAGTGGGTGGATAGTGGTGAAGGGCTGTAGACCTGCTTGTAATTACAGGTGCCTTGTAGGACTGATTTATGTTTGGCCAACTTAGAAAATGTTTTTTACCAAAGCAATCCAGTCCTAATTCGTTGAGCTATACAGTCTTTCACCCTCAATCTGATGTAAACTATGAACATGATGTAAGCTCTGAAGTGCACACATTGCCCAAGGCAAGGATTTAAAGTGAGAGTCAAGTTCGTAGTCTTTTACAAAGTATACTTTCTCACCCCGTCACTTCTCCAGTTACCAAATCATTTCCAACCTGTCTGGACCTTCTGGGACTCAGGCATAAATCAGGAGAAATGTGGTTGGAAATGGCTTCTTTCTCTTCAAAGCAACATGTACCCAACTCAATGGAGCATTAGAAATCCATAATGATGCATGTGGTTTCCATTATGCCAAGGGAAAGTCTGTCCTGACCGCTCCAAACTGTCTCTCTAGTGTATGACATCACAGCCCAAGTAGATTTAAAAAATTATGGAGAAGTCTCTGGGTTATAATCAAGAAGGGATCTCTTAAGATCTCAGACCTAGTTTCTCATTCTGATAGAAGAGGCCAATGTATGGTGGTTTCGCATGATCTCTCAAGAAGAGACTCTGTTATGAGATTTCTGGGCTTCAAATACCACTATCCTTTGGGGATTTTAGAACTCCTCTGAGGTTGTTCGCAGCTTGAGCCAGAATGATCACAAGAGGCCTGGGAACAAACATAAAGCATGCAGCCTTGAGGCAACAGCAATATGCTCACAGCTTCATCCCTTCTTTCTTTTTTTCTCTCCCCCTCTATCTTTTCTTCCTCCATTCCTCCCTCCCCCACGACTCTCTTGCTCTTACATCCTCCCTTCCTTCTTCAATTCTTATGTTATTGGTAGTTTGACTTTATTTTTTAGTTTGATGGTATGTATCTCAGCATTCTGGGCTGGTGGAGAATGTTAATAAATGTACACATTTGTCAGATGCCTTCTTCTAGCTCCCTTGTTTTTTTCCTAAGATGATGATGATGATGATGATGATGATGATGATGATGATGATTTAGTCTGTTACTACATCCATGGGTGGGGAGTACCACTGAAGTTCATAGACAAATGGGTTAATTACTGTGATAAGTGGATCTTTATGTGCCATTGAGAGTTATCTAGTAAGTAAACAGGGGCTTATTGAGTTATCTAGTATACAGCCAACAACTTATGAGAAAACACTTACCAAAGCTCCTCACAGTGAGTATATGAGTATATAAAAAAATATATGCATAAGCCCCATTCTCCAAAAATTACAGGCTTTTGGAGAAAACAAAATAGAAGAAAGTCAATGTTTACTATGCATGGAATGTTCACTAATTCAGCATTTAACAAGCATTAACTGAGTACCCACTCTGTGTTAGGAACTCTTTTAGATGCCAAAGATAAGGCAGGGAACAAGAGACAAGACTTTGACTTACTTTGTAGAATAAGGGGCTAAGTGTTTTGTATACATGACTTTATTCGATGTTACCAAGAACTCTGTAAGCTGGCTATTATTATTTCCAGCTTATACATGAGAAAATGAAACTTCAGAGAGGTTGAATTACGACAGTTTGTGAGGGATAGAATCTCAATCTCCAACCAAGTCTATCTGATTCCAAAGCTTCTCCACTTTTATTATGCTCCATGCTCTTCAGAGACTACTGAAATCATGAGAGATCTCACAGGGCAAGTAGGCTAGCCTAAGTACCAACTGAGAGAAATCCAGATGAGAGCAACCTGGCAAATACTAGAGCTGCCCATGAAAGTCTCCTGGAGGCACCTAGTCTGAAGGATGGAAAGACAGGGCTCAGACAAGGAAGAAAAAGAAACAGCACATGAAGGCTCAGAGGCACATGGGTGCATGACCCAATTAGGGACAGTGAGTGAAAATGGTTTCAATGAAAAGCAAGATCAAGATTCTTACAGGACAGAACCGGGAGAGAGAGCCAGAGAGAGGGCTGGGACACACTGTGGTGTGCCAGAGTTAGTACTGTATCTTAAGACAATGGAGAATGTGGAAGTTGGACTTAGATACAGTGGCAATATATGCCCTCCTGCTCTGTGATTGCTGAAAATTGTTTTACTTTTTCAAAGTTATCATTCTTTGTCAGTGAAAGAGAGGATAAGCATGGACATGTTTTTAGGTGACTTCAAGAATGACCAACTAATAGAAACATTGGTAAATTGCTAGATAAAAAGGCTAGCGTGTGATTACATTTCCACCCTGGATGTATTTTTAAATACCCACTCAGATTCTTCTTTGGGCTGGCTTCGTGTGCATACAACTGGATACATGAGTATTTAGCCAATAAAACTGGTTGAAGAATGTGAGAAATTTATCTACTACATGAAGTCATTGTTTCATATTTGTCTGAAGCTCCCAGTGGACTCTGAACACCACATTTTTGTTCCCTCTGCTTTCCACATTGCTCTTTCCCATGAGGAGATTCTTTTGATATCAGCATGGGGTATATGGAATTCTTTGGGGGTGAAAGGTGTTCTTTCTATTATAGTAGCTTTTTATTTAACCAGTTCATTTCCATGTAAAAACTGCTATTAACGCAAAAAAAAATTAGAAGGGGTGTAACAGATTTGTTTTTTAATTTTCCTCTAGTGAGGCAGTGTTGCTGAGCAAATTTGTTGAGCAGCTGCAATTACTAAGGTCACACTAACACTGAAAAAAGAAGGTCCTGACATCAACATACCCAAAGGTTTGAATAATTCTGGGCTGCCTCCAATTTTGAAATCCATTTCTCCGGGCTGTTCATTTCTTCTTTCTTTCTCCCACACTGGTTTCTGGCTTTTTCCTTTTTCCTAATGAACCCAATTTTATGTGAATGTTTTAATTTTGCCTGCTATAATGCAAACAGTTCCTATGGTATAACCTTTAGGTCAATTCTATCAAGTATTATTTGCTCGGTCTGTTCAGGGGGAAAAATCACTTTCTTCTGCTGAGACCTTGTGTAATTGCATGAATTCTCTGATTTAGTTGGCTCTGCAAATCTATTCCAAGGTGCGTTGACTGCAGGGATGGAAGGGAACTCATTATACATTCCCTGCTGAAATGGTGACCTGCAAATAATGATGGGGAAATCAAGCTTGATCGTTGTGCTTTCTCTTTAGTCTAATTTCTGCTGAACTTTGGACTGTAACTTGTTTTTTGGCTGGAGAGCCCCAGGACATACTGGAGTCCGACCAAGGGGGTGCCGAGACCTGAATTTTCACACCATGAAGCTGGTAACAGTTTTGACTTCAATGCCTTGAAAAGTAGGTGATTTCAATTGCCCTGTTTCCTTTCAGGGGAAAATGCTTTCTTTGCACCTAAACAATCTTCCGGTGCTTTTGACTGACAAGCATATTGTTATGATTATGACTGGACTTCTTGACTCCTGCAGGGATAGCATTTAAAACTGCCTGAGACTGGCACAAATCAAAATATTCATCAACTTAAACTATGTCAGCTAAAATGGAAAAGCCAAAATTGTAGTGTTTTATATCATGTCAGAAGTCCATGAACACGGTGCAAAACTGCTTAACTCTTTCCCTGCCTAAAGAAAATTGTAGCCCATAATAGAAATTATCTGGATTCATTTTCAAAATTATAACTACTATAGAAATGCCTTATTATTTTCCCTTTATAGAATCCATTGATTTGGAGGAGGATTCAATTAACTTTCCTTCATTCCCATTCATTGACTCATATGATCCTTCAATGGATACTTTGGAGTGCCTATGAGGCACAGGGCACTGTTTGCCTTTGTGGGTAGGCAAAATTAAGTTCTTGCCCACAAGTTGCTGGTGGTCTCTTAGAAGAGAGAGAGACATATCCATAAATAGCTATACAAGAAGCAGTACACTAAGCGCTACATGTCTGTAAATAGCTATACAAGAAGCAGGACGCAGGTCAGCTGCCAACATAGGTTGATAAGGGTGAAACCACCTCCACACAGGAAACAGTAGAACTGCTGCTCAGCCTCCACGTTTTCAAGAATTTTCCTCTCCTCCATGGTGGTGCACAGTCTGCAGCCTCTTTGTAAAATGGGATTCTGTCCTTTCCTATGAGCATTCCCTCAAGTACAGCTGCTTGATCATGGACTACAATGACCTGACCAGTAGCCCTTTCACTGGCATTCAGGTAGCAGAGCGAGACATTTCTGTCACACCATAGCAGCAGGAGTTGAAATTTAGACCCTATCTACAGAGGGGCCAAGTGTACAGTGAACAAAACCAACATGCAGAGAAGAGCAGAAATCAGAGAAAGCATGGTTCTGGTGGGAATTCAGGTCTTTGGTGCCTTGGTAAAAGATGTGGTTACATTTCTGTCTCTGCCTCCAGTCCTCCCCACCCCCTCTGAACACCTGCATTTCATTTTCAGAGAGAGGGTGGGCAAGAATGAGTTGATTTCTATTACTCACATCCCAAAGAACCCTATCTAATGCAGGAGGTTTTGTAAGAAATGAGAAGGATGGGTTTGTCTCCACTTAACAGAGAATAAGAAAGAGAATAGAAATCCTAGTGTTGCAGGATCATATTTTGATGTATTAACAAATGTGTTTTTCCCTGTGATTTCCTGTTACCCTTGACCCTCCCCCATCCGGGCAGCTAGACCATGAGTCATTGCTTGCCTCAAGGGAGGGTTGTCACAGCAGAACCAGAGAACAAAAGAGACAAATTCTTGGCTTTTGAGTTTAAAAGGCTGAGCTTCAGGCTTCAGACAAAAAAGATTTGGAAGAATATTTGATCAATTTGAGCCAATTTTTTCCTGCCCACGTAAAATAAAAATTCCCCTGGCTGGAAGACAAGAGGCTCTTCTAAGGCAGAGCAAGAGGGTTAGATGCTAGTGAGTCCCTGAAAGCAGTTCTTGCACTCTACTCTTGCCACCACGCTCCCTATAGGCTGAACCCTGTGGGGTTTTCAGGTTCTAAGAACAAGGAGATCTGGGACTTCTTTTCAGGTTAGAATCCAAAAGATGGCAAACCTCAGAGAGATTACCCCTACCCAGCATTGCACCAGAGAAGCTGTCTGGCACATCTAGAGCAAAAGGGGATGGGTTGCCTCAGAGTTTTCTATGGTCTGAGAGTGGTAAAGAAGGTGAGCCTAATATTTTCTGTAGCCCCTGGAGACACGTAGAAATGGCCAAGAGAAAGCCAGCCTTGGGGGTCTCTCATTGGTCTAAGGGATATTGAAGATTTAATCTGTAAGAATTGAGTTATGAGGGACTAGTCGTACCATATAGAGCTCAGAAGATGCCAACCTGGACAGATAATAGTCAAGAACCAGGCCCTGAGGGGTGTCTGGATGGCACAGTTGGGTAAGCATCCAACCTTGGTTTCAGCTCAGGGTCCCAATCTCAGCATCGTGAGATGGAGCCCAAGGTCAGGCTCTACACACAGCAGGAGTCTGCTTGAGATTTTCTCCCTCTTCCTCTGCCCTTCCCATCTGTTCATGAGTATGTGTGCTCTCTCTCAAATAAATAAATCTTTTTTTAAAAAGTTAAAAACAACAACAACAACAACAACAAAAAACACCAGATCCTGAGACATGTCAGGGCAATTAGATGAAAGTAGCTCAGCCTCCCTTTAGATAGCAATTTGAGCTTGAGCCACAATTCTCTGCACTTTGCACTAAATACTTCCCCAAATGGATGCTCTGATCAGATGGTATGGGCATCATTTAGATATGGTATACACCTCCTCCCTAGATGGGACAGTTTATGCTAATCACCTGAAGGGTGACTGGCCTCCTTTATGGCCAGCTTGTATTTTGTTGCCTCATACAAATACAGGAGCTCCTGATTCAATCTCCTGTGCCATATCAATTATCTATTGCTGTATAAAAAAATAACGCCCAAATCATTCTTCTAAAACAACAACATTTTATTTGTTTCTGATTCTGTGCATAGTAACAGCAAAATAACTGCCCATCTGATTCTAGTCCAAATTGCTGACATAAAATGGTGAGAAAATAAAATGGTTGTTTTAAGCTCCTATTCTTCCTCACTTAAAGTCTTGTTTTTTGAGGCATCATTTATATACAGTGAAATTTACCCTTTTGAGATGCATAGTTTTATGTAAGCCATACCTGACTTAGATGATATTTAGATGAGACTTTGGACTTCAGACTTCAGACCCTGGAATGAGTTAAGATTTCTGGAGCTGTGGGATGGATTTTGTTATAGCAGAATCCCACTTCTTGCTACCAAAATCTGTATTAGCTTGGGCTACCATGATAAAATGTCATAGGCTAGATGGCCTAAACTACAGAAATGTATTTCTTATAGTTCCAGAGGCTAGAAAATCAAGAGCAAGTTTCCACCTGATTTGGTTTCTGATAAGAGTTCTCTTCTTGGCTTGTAGATGGCCATCTTCTTACTGTGTCCTCATATGAAAGAGAGAGGAGAGAGAAATAAATAAAGAGAGAGAGAGAGAAGAGACAGAGAGAGCTCATGTGAACTCTGTTGCCTCTTGTG
The DNA here is from genome assembly GCF_018345385.1 of Vulpes lagopus. Lineage (NCBI taxonomy): Eukaryota > Metazoa > Chordata > Mammalia > Carnivora > Canidae > Vulpes > Vulpes lagopus. Next base: position 158,007,101 of record NC_054824.1, on the reverse strand, counting down.
GGGACACTAATTCTATGGGATCAGGGTCTCACCCTTATTACCTCATTTAACCTTACTTATAAGTAAGCCCTATCTCTAAATATAGTCACAATGGAGGTTGTGATTTCAACATATGTATTCTGGGGGAGGACACAATTCAGTCCACAATAGAAGAACTGGGTCACATCTCCCTCACATATACAAAATCAATAGAGGTTTTCATAAAAAAATTGTAAATGTGGTTTTGAAATTATGAAGTGAACTCCATTAAGAGTTAAAGAGAACCAACAAGGTTTAAGAGAATTAAATTGGCAAAATCACCACCAGTTTGAACTAAAAGAGACAAAGACTTTCCCAAATGAAAAGAGGCCTCTAGACCCTCCCTCTAGTTTCTATGGCCAGGAAGCAGGCTGATAAAACTTCTCTGTTGCAAACACGTGTCATTTTTTGTGGAAAAGCAAAGATATCTCTAAGTATAGAGCTGAGAATTGTGGAGAACACTGATCTAGGAAGCCATTCCCTGAGATGAAAACTCGGCCTTTCATTATTCCCTGCTCCCAGAAGAGGGAGACCTGATAATATACCCCAGGCTAGATTTCAGAGTGCCTTCTCTCTGCTTCACACCCCTCCTTTTTAAAAGTGAATGTCCACTGAGCTAACCTGCCCTGTCTCACCACTGTGTATTGAGGTGTGGGGAGAGCAGGTGACTTTTCATTTTAGCTCAGAGGTCTTTAGATCAAGAGGCCATTGAAGGGGCCATACTTGAGGAGGCTCATTCACATCTGGGCTTGATCAGATGATGAGATCATGGACTGCATGGCTGAAACCATAATGGAATGAGAATTTGGGGGGATGGTGAGTCCATTTTGTATATGGGACAAATGTGAATTATTGGAGCAAGCAGGGGCACACCATGGTAAATGGTTTGCAAAGATGACCACAATTCCTCCCCTTCCTAGATGATCATTCCTTTGCATTGTGAGTCTCCTACTCCTCCCATCAAGATGTTCAGTCTACTCCCCCACCACTGGAATCTGGGCTGGTCTTGTGACTTCCTTTGATCAGCAGAGTGCAGCAGGAGTGATATGTGTGACTGTGCAACCTGGGTCCCAGGAAGCCTTGGAGCTCCAGTCTTGCCATCTTGAAACTCTGGAACCTCCGTGAATAAAAAGTCAAGCTAGCCTTCTTGCAGATAAGAGACAAACTGGAGAAAAAGGCCCAGATGACAGGTATCACCAACTGCCAGAATGTAAGTGGAGCTCTCTTAGACCACGTACCCCACCAAATTACTGCACATGAGAGATCCCAAAAATATCAGAGAACTGGCCAGCCTAGACCTAATTAATAACCCACAGAATCATGAACAAAACAGTGGTTGCTGTTTGAAGACAGTTATGGGATGGTTTACTATGCAACCATATATGTAGCTGGAATGGCAGACGTGGTTTCACTTCTTTAACTGCATATTGCGCTAGCAATAGGAAGTCGGGGGAGGACAGCTTGGGGTAATTTTCGCAAATGGAGTTTATAAACCCATGGGCAATACAGGCTCCAGGGACTCCTTTCTTAGTTCATGCAGTGGAGTATGGTTGCAGGATCTCCTCAAGCCCTCTCTCCAGGCAGCTCACTACACCCCCATTCTCACATGTGCTCTCTGATGCTTGAAATTCCTGAGGCCAGGTTAAGATTTCCACTACACAAGCTAAAATACATTGCTTTAAATATATTTCATTATATTAAAAGGAGACACTTGAATAAAGTAACCTATTTAGTCTCCTCAAGATGTAACTGTTGTCTTAGTCTGTTTGGGGTGCTGTAACAGAATAATATACTTAAAAACAAGATGTTTATTTCTCACAGTTTGGAGGCTGGGAAGTGCAAGATCAAGGTGCTGGCAGATTTGCTATCTGGTGAGAACCTGTATCCTGGTTCATAGGATGCCTTCTTGCTATGTCCTCACACAGTGGAAAGAGCCAGGGAACATTCTGGGGTCTCTTTAATAAGTGCACAAATCCCATTCATGATGGCTCTACCATCCTGACCTAATCACTGCCCCAAAATCCCATCTTCTGATACTATCATGTGATGGTTAGGTTTCAGCGTACGAATTTTGGAGGGATGCAAATGTTGTCTATAGCCTGTCTTCAGCTCTTTTCTTAAAAGCAGATTTTGGGAGAGGGTGAGGGCACTGGTCACCTGGGCTAAGATAAATCACTATTTGACCAGAATTCTCCAGGGTATAGCCCTAGCCTACGCCATGGGAAACATTAAGGAGCACAAAAATCTTGTTCTCTGAGGTTGGTTCAGAAGATTTTTAATGATCTTCTGAAGTGATGAATTAAGAATCACAGGCACACACACACACACACACACACACACACACACACACAGAATCACAGACACATGGACAGGAAACTGACAGACAACTGCCGCTACTGGCTTTTCAGGGCATCTGGAAAATTTTCACCCCACTGTAGTTAGTGGGTAGTCTCCCTTCTCATCCAGGTAAAAGGCCTGCCTCTACCATAGCATGGAGTTCCATTGGCTACTGGCTCTGGAGTTTTCCCTGTCTTCCACCAGCAGCATAGCAGTAAGGGCAAGGAAAGCTCAGCCCAGAAGACCAGAGAGGTTTCTGGACCTGTGTGACATTGGGGCCATGTCTACTGGTAGTTTCTGAGGGAAACACATGAGGTAAATAAGACAAAATATTGAAAATGATTCAGTGTGGTTGCTTCAACTATTTTTCAGTTCTAAGAGCCAGATATAAGCGTCCACAATTATAATTCTACCAGACTGAAGTTCCATGTATATGGCTATGGACTTCCAAGGTTGTATCTTAACTGCCTAGTTTTTGCTTGGCTAAGAAAATGAGATGGACAATTCTGCAGAGTTTTAAAGTGAAAGCTCTAGTGTAAATCCAGAGCTCCGGGATGCTGGATACAACTAATGGAGACACGTACTATATGTATGGAAGTATTATTGCCCAACAACTGGAGTCAAGAAATGATTCTTCCAACCCCAATTATTCATTTCCTTCTCATTCTCCCTCTAACAGTGTGATGCTATACATTGCAGGGTTATTATTTCACTCATCACATGAACCTTTGGCCTAGTGACTTATCCCTTGAGGCATGCTATAATCACTGAGAAATGTGTTCCCTGTCACGTCTTATTGCTTAATTATGGCTCTATTTTAGGCTCCTAGAGTCATTTGGCTTGGAAAGACCTCTCTTATATGTGATTTTGGAACACGCACCATGTTGAGTTATCCTTGAGTTCACACGAGTCTGTTCCATTTCCACCTTGTTCTGGCTTGGGTAAATAATTATTGCTCCCTGATTCAGCAACACCTTGAGTTATTGCAATGAGCTCTTATATTTATGCTATTGTCCACATAAGACACCTTCAACCCTCTGTCATGTAGTTTTTCTAATACTTGGGTTTTTAAAATAAAATTTTCTAATAAATCCCAGTGGCCCCCTCTTTTAAATCATGCAAAAACCTTTTTCCCAATACTCTTATTGCGGTGGTAACTATGATTTTTTTTTTTTAAACTCAGAATCTGTACATGTTGTCTATCAGAGGCTTTTTGTTGTGTTAAGTTGTATATGTGTTGCTCCTCACTGCTAAAGCAAACTGAAAGATATGGCAGGCCCTAGATACATTCATAAGATCGTAAACAAAACAAAAAAATGGACAGAATATTTAAAATTAGAAGTGTTCTAAAATTTTGGTACTTCTGAAGGATGCATCTATGTTGTGGTCTAACCACTCAGTTTATCTCCTATCAAGAAGACATACTCTGTATCAGCCTTTGTTTTGAGTGTAAATCCTAGTCCTTCAAGTAGACTATAAGCTTAAGGACAAAAGGCGCAGATTACACACCTCTCACATGGCTCTGTCCATATATGTAGCTACATACAGTTGTTTGATCAATTGCATAAAGAAATAATACTGCATTTTCAAGACAGCTGTTTGGGATTAGGAGCTTGCAAAAGTAGCTGACATTAAGGTAAAGGCAGATGGAGAATAGTGTCCTGCTTCATCCCTCCGGAGAGTAGTTCAAGTCAGGCCTGGGGTAGATCTATGTTGAGAGGGGGTATAATTACTCTGGTCCAGAGTGGCCCCAGGTCTTGTCTGGCAGACTGAGTTATATCTATCAGGGCCTTTTAAAATGCTGACTTGGCTCCTTAGAAATACAAAACCCAAAACATCATTTATAAAGGTCACTGGGAATGGCCTGGGTCAGAATAACTTGAGTCCGTTTTGTGCCAATGTCTCGGAAAAGGAAGTTGCTGAATACTTAGATAAAGCTCCTTGAGAGTACTATGTTGCTAAATCCAAACAAAGAATGAGAGAGGTTTATAGCTGAGTTTTTACTCTATAATTCAAATGCCAATCTAGCAATAAAATATGCTCTAGAAATTCCAATCAGAGATTTCTATCATCTGACTTGGAAACCAGCTGTGCTCTCAGTGAGTATAAAGATTTACCACCTTGCAAGTGGTGTAATTCAGTAGAATTATGCAAAAGTGAAAAGCATGAAAACTCTCACTGTATTTTAAATGCAATGAGGCCTGTGCCTCAAAAAATTCTCTGAAACCTATAAAAATGGTTCCATTTAAAGAAAGTGTGGGGAATCACAGAATAAGAACTATTAAATTCAGGAATTCAAGTTTACCCTTCAGAGTATGATTTCATTTTTTTTAAGACAATGAGTTGAAAATGACTACCACTGGTTATCTTTTAAACAGAACAAGTGAGAGAACACAAAGTAGTTAACTCCTAAATTATACATCACATTATTAAGAGCCCTGATAACCTTATGCTCCAACTATTTGAGAAGTAGAAGAGGAGTTTAACACCAGGGAGGAACAGTTCTACAAAGTGCTCCAATAAACTGAGGGCAGTAATTTTGAACCAATAATTTCCTTCACAGAAAGTAACAATTATTTGTGGATTTGTGAATCCATATATCAAAAGTCTTTTGAAAGTGTTTTATGATTTTAAAAGATATCAGGGATATCCTGGCAAAGCTAGTGCATATGGTCCTCATACCGATTAGCCCCCACTTCTTCATTTGCTCTTATTCCTCCCACACATGGAATACAGCTGCCTTGTACAAAACTGATGCAATAGAACTTTGTCACTTATATCATCACCTGAGCACTTGGATACCACCCTGGGAAAGCCAAGCAAAGCAAGTTTTTCAAAATAATGGTATCAGTGGACCTTTTATAGACATATTTGAGAACATTTCACAAGCACAAACACAATTCCTGAATGGGTTATAAAACAAAATTTCAAGTGGAGGGATGCAGTGAACTTTATGGCTTGAAATATATAAGAGATACACTAAGAGTTTTAGAACTGCGACGTGACTAGCACTTTAAGTTTAAGATAAGCCAGTTGGCCAACATGTCGTAAATGAAATCTCTGGCTCTCAAATTACTCTTCTGTAGAGTAAGAAGATAAAATCAGATGATCTCTGAGGTCCCTACCAATTCACTTATTTCATGGTTCTTCTTTCTCCGTATACCTTATAAATACTTCCACCGAGAATGAGATTGTAGCTCCTTGTATGTAGCCGATCTTACGGAACCTCATTCACTGAAGAATCTCCCTTAACAGAGGCTCACACAAAAGCAGAGGACTGCATTTACTACATGGAGATATGGGATGCATGACTGCTATATAGCGTGTAGGAATACATACTGAAGTGCTTGAGACTTTTTTAAGAGTCAACAAACAACCACATCCTAGATGTATCATACTCGTTTATTCCTTAGAAAAATAAGAGTGTATTGGACAATGATGCTTTCAGTTTTGATGAATATCATTCATAAATAAAAATACAACTATTTATATAAATGCCTGTTTAGATAAGTCAGTAATGGAAAGCTATAATTTCAACTCAAATTACATAATACAAAAATACACAGCTCATCCACACTGCTAAGATATCCTCAAACTCATTTAAAAAATAGGATGTCCCCAACTTTCTCAGCATTATTATAAATACAATATTACATTTGTTCTTACTCTTTTTATAATAGTTCTTTTTTCAAGACTTAAATGTATGATTTGTACTTTTCAGAATTTCTGATATATCGATCACAATTTAATGTGAAAGTCACAGATGCTGTGACAAATCAACAGTATTTATTTACACATTCACATATAACACAATGTGGTGGTCAAGTACTAGTAATAATAATTAAAAACTATTAAAATACTAAGAAAAATCACCAGTTTAACAATTTAAATGCTTTATGACAGGATAATTTATATCCAACACATATTTACAGATAGCTTTAGAAAGAAACATATCAATTTTTTCTGATATCAAAAGTATTGATAGATTTTTCTGTATTATCAACTTCATTGCAGAAGTGTTTTCATTATCTAATTTAATGTGCTGATTAAAAAAATGATATATTAACAGCAAGATTACATGTATTAGTGGTATATTTGTGTATATCAACTAACCAAAACTCAGGTTGTAAATTAAAGCCATTTAAAAGGCAAATTGAAGACAAAAATGTAACTTAAGCTGTCTTTTGTAAACTGCAACTTCCAAGTTGTGTTTTGCAGCTCCAGTAGGATCCAAAAGAATTTAACATGCTGTTTTCGTTATTTTTTTTCCTTCTCTTTTTCACATTTAATTTTTGTGTTTCTTTGCTAACTACATAAAATAGGACTCTCATCATCAACAGCTCTCCTAGGAGAAATCACGTAAGTTTGACGAGGTGTTGAGTATTATTTTCCATGTTACTTTTCTATATTTACCTGGTCTAACACTCTTAGCCATGTAGTTTTTCTTCCATCTTTTTAGGTCATTTGTTTTCACCTGGTAATCAGGGTATACTAAGGAAAATGGTCCTAGATCAAGGTGAACTGTGCCTACATATAAAATTATCATAATTTGAGGGTTTAGAATGGCAAACATGTTATACCAAAACTAACCAGGGATTCAAAAATGAACACCATCTTAAAGACACACTTATCTGAGCTCACAACATAATCTACAACAGAAGTTTACTGAATACCACACTAGCTGAAAGGAACAAACACACACTTCATGTGGTCAGAGCAGCTGAAATGGCCTTTACAGTAGTTTTGACTTCTTGACTTTGGTCTGGATTTAGAAGGGGATTGCTATTAGGATTTTCATACTGTTCATCTACCTTTAGGGAAGTGGTGTGTTCTTGAGGATTTTTGTTCTCTTTGGCAAATCCTGATGTGACACACTCTGCAGAAGGCTGAAATGGCCTCTCCAAATGAACAATTTGCTTCCCCGCTTCAGCTTCTTGTTCATATAGCAATCTTTCCACTTCCACCTCAAGCTCCAAAGTCTCCTCATCAGCTTGTACATCCAGTTGGTGCATCAATTCCTCCAACTTCTTGGCCTTGCGGAGTTCATTCTGTTGTATAATTGTACAGAGGTGTTCAGTGAGTTGCTCTTTAATCTCAGTCTTGCGCTGCAGATCTAGCTTTGCTGTAACATACTCTGCTTCGGCCCTGTCAAAGCGCTTCCTGTAGAGACAGGCACAAAGACTGGTCCATTGGTTTGCCACTAAAGAAGATATTCAAAGGAGGGCCTAGAAATAATAATTAAACTCCAGAATTGGAAAAAAAAAAAGTACAATGAAGATATGGATGGTGATATTTTATGCACACCTGTCCTGCATATCAGACAAACAAGGCTGTTGATACTGAAACTTTCACAACATCCACGTTTAGACCTTCCTAATGTTAACAACATTCTTCTGCACTGATTTCCTCTTTCCGAAGCTGTGCTTGAATGAAAGCAGGCTGAGAGGTTAATTCAGTGTTCATGAGCTAGCTCTGGTTAGGGAGAGCTCTGATTTGCAGTGTTTGTCAATTTCTGTAGCATAAATATTACCACCACCAAGTTAATTTCAAGCTGTCAATGTGACATCACTGAATGCACAACTGGGAAGAGATATACAAACTCTGCTCTCATAAACCAGTGCAACCTAGCTCTAGCAGACAACTGGTCAAGATGTAGGAGTACAACAATAGGAGAAGGAAAAAAAAAGAAAATCTGCATCTTTTGATTAACAGATTAGAAAAGGAAGAATTTTGGTGAAGATCCTTTTCCTTATCCTTATGGATGGCAGCTGCAAGGTAAATATAAATGATGCTAGGTGAGGCAATAAGCAAGCAGCAAGTAGAAAAGAAACACTTCAGGATAGGTTTAGGAAGGGTTTCTTAATCCTGGCACTATTGACAACTTAGACCAAATCCTTCTCTGTTGTTGGGAGCCATCCTGTATACTGTAGGATGTGCAGCAGCATCACACTGGCTTTCTCCCACTCCTGCTGGTAGTATCCAATACTTGTCAATAACCAAAAAGGTTTCCAGATATTACCAAAAGTCTCCTCAGAGGCAAAATGCCCCCAGTTGAGAATCTCTGGGTTAAGTTGTTCTCTCTCCATTCTGCAACAACAGATTACTGTGACTTTGGTTAGGGCATTTTATCTTCTAACATATATACAAATCTCAAAGACAGACAATGCCAATCTTAGAAGTAAGGTAATTCTACTGGGGAAGTCACCCTGTGATGTCTTTTCTTCCTTTTATATTAGGTTGACGCAGAAAAATTATCATATGCTGGTTCACTGTCTTTTGCCTTTTCCATGTAATTTGTTGTGTTTTTTTGTTTACTTGCTTTGTTTTTTGGCCAGGAAAAGCAACTGGCCCAAATTTAATCAACTGATTATTCACTTTAATAACCACTAACGGTTGTGAAAACCATGCTGCCTTACCTGTTACGATTGGCTACATCAACTCAACATAGTAAGTAATTTCTTGTACTACAGTTACAGCAAAACATATCTCCCAATGCAAGATTCTCTGTCTTGAAAAGAAATATAGTGAAAAAAATGAAAGGCTCTGATTTTAGAAAACCTATGGTTCAAAACCTGCCTTTCCCATTTACTGTGTATGTACCTGTTCTGGTCAAGACCTTTTTTGGATGTAAAGAACAGATACCCAGTCAAACCAGCTCAGGTGAAAAGTGGGTTTTATTGTAGGATACAAGAGGCAATCTCACAGGCAGGTCATCAGAATCAAAAGCTATTCTCTTTAATGCTTAGAAACCACAGTTTCTCTCATTTTGGCTTTCCAATCATACAGCCCAATATGGCCACCAGCTGTGGCTCTACATCAAATTCACTCCACTCAATTTCTAAGTGTTCCAATTCTAGGGGGAGGACTCAGGTTAGCTCTGCTTGGCTCATATCAATTTAGACAGAGCTCTTAGAGTGCAGCCATGCCACGAACCACTATTTAGTCAATGGATTAAATGATCTGCAATCGGTAGCCTATCTTTGTTCTCATCAGGTGTACCCCAAGGTCAGCATTGTACATACAAAACACAGCTAGGTTCTTAAGGAGGAAAGTGGACAACATGCGTGCAATGTCTGAAAATTCCAGTATAGTGACCCTTGGTAGTATCTTCATCTAAGTTTTGGTTTATTTGGAAAATGGCAATAATTACTATTACTTCACAGGAGTGTTAAAGATTAAGCAGGACAAGTGTCTTGCCCAGCGGCTGGTAGGCACTCAAGAAACAGAACTCCTCCTTCAGAGCACCAGAATCAAAAAACATTGTTAGTGAATCATTAAACATGTACTGTATCTAACACTGAAATTATGTAAAGTTTAAGGACCTGGTATTTATATTTGAAAACTCATATTTATATAATGTTCATTTACTGCATTTCATTTTTTAAATTGTCATCTAGTAACTATAAAAATGAGAAAACTAATGGTTTTTCAATTACTCTCTGTGTTAAAAGAACTGTTCAGAAGGAGCTTTGGTGGACATGCGAATCCCTTATTTCCATACTCTATAACATATCCTGTTTATGAATATTCTTGCATCAAGCTTAAGATTTCTGGCAACATTCTCTACAGGTATATGAATACCTTGCCCCTTCCCCCAACTCAGGCTTCCTTTCTGTGGTCTGGGGACTCCCTAGCCCAGCCAAAGTCAGTTAGTAAAGATTTACTGACTGCGCTCATGAATGCTGAATTGAAATTAAATTTGCAAATAGGTCCCTAGGTTTCCATTGATCTTTCACCCTGGATAAATCACTGCAGATTTTGCATTATGTTTATTTATTTAAAGTTCTTCTGGCCAGAAATATGCATATATATTTTTGCACAGAGTGATTTATGTTTGAAATATTGATTAATTTCACAAACTGCACTATGAGCCGGAGGGTCAGGTGGATAATACCAAATCAGAATATGATGACATATTTTGGAACAGAATAGTAAGAGCATTATATATAGCACAGTAAAATAAATTGAACTGGAAATATAATCACTGAATTGTTTTATTTTAAAGGGGCATCGAGTGATTTAATGAATGTTATTTAAAGGATTCTAGAAACTGTCTCTTGGTTTTGGTATCCTGAAATTATTTGAGAACTCAATCATTAACCCTCAGCATGTCAGTAGGTTCCACTGATCCACTTTTAGTTTTCCAGTTCCTTTTCCAAGCAGTTCTATTTGTAAGGATCAACATGTCAAGGTTTTTATCATAAGGAAGGATAGAATAAAACTACATTCTGCAATTTCTATACGGGTCCATTGGATGCTTTTATAAATCTGAGATACATTGCAGGATTGTTGAGATAGGATATATTTTTCCTATATCTTGAACATTTTGCCTGGGAATTATTTCCTTATTACTCATCAATTATTCCCATTTATGCAGGGAAAAATTTAATAAGAAAACAAAGAATGATGGAATGATCTAAAGGATGAAGCCACGGTGAAGTGGATGATGCCACGGTGAAGTAAATCCATCACTGTTTAGTTTCCTTACTGTGGTGTCCAAAGTATTACCTCATCTTTCAAAAAGATATAAAAAAAAGACTAGAAACATCATTTCTGTAATTTGTTCTCAGCTTTCATTGAACACAGTTCAGAATTAATATTTTTCATTTCCTCCCCACAGTGGCAAAGTAGAGAGAGCTGACAGATAAAGGTATTTTGCAGCTATCAGACAAATCAAAAGATGATTGTTGTGGTACGCTAAAAACATGACCATCCATAGATATTTACTTCCTAGTCCCCAGAATCTGTAAATATTATCTTATGTGGCAAAAGATATTAAGTTAAAATTTTTTTAAATATTTTATTCATTCATTTATTTATTTATTTATTTATTTATTTATTTATTTATTTATGAGAGACACAGAGAGAGAGAGCGGCAGAGACATAGGCAGAGGGAGAAGCAGGCTCCATGCAGAAAGCTGGATGTGGGACTCGATCCCAGGACTCTGGGATCACACCCTGAGCCAAAGGCAGACGCTCAACCGCTGAGCCACCCAGGTGTCCCTAAGTTAAAGATTTTGAAAGGAGTTTATTCTGAATTATTGAGTTGTACCCTAAATACAGTCACATGTATCCTTTTAAGAAAGAGGCAGAGGAAGTTTTGAGAGAGAAGAAGAGGAGGCAGTGTGACTACAGAGGCACACAACTTGGTGCAGCCACAAGCCAAGGAGTGCCTACAGCCATAGAAACTGGAAAAGGCAAGGAATGGACTCTTTCCTAGAGTCTTTGAAGGAAGACTGATCATGCCAGCACCTTGATTTCAAACTCTGGCTTCCAGAAATGTAGAGAACACATTTCTGTTGTTTTAAATCACTCAGTTTGTAATGGCAGCCCTAGGAACCTATTACAAAGGCAGAAACAGACAGCCTAGGGTCTCAGTGGTGAAACTGATCACATGTGTGAAATCTCAAGAGCAGGAGACTTTGGAAAACACATCCTAGATGAATTTTCTCAAATTCAGAGTCAATGAATGAAAAACATATTTTTGAGGATAAAAAGGATATGTTATTCTCATAGAGTTAATAATTCCAACAGGAAGAACTCGATCACAGAGTATTTTACAAGTATTTGGACCGTCTTGTGTTGTGAAAGGAGGTAACTGCATTCTTTCAGCTTTTTTTATGTTGGGAGTCTAACATTACTAGATACAAGGAGGTCTGCTATGCTTACATTCTTATTAAAATTTTTAATAAAGTTGTTTCCCACAATCCCTATTATTTTTACTTCTGTAAATTATACATTAAACATTTATGTGTGTTTGTGTGCACATGTATGCATACACGTTAGTTAATGAGAGTGTCTATTAAACATAGATGACAAACAACAATTATATTTTTTCCTGGTGTCCCTAAGTTAAAGATTTTGCCTGGGAATTTTGCCTGCCTAAAGATAACAGTCAAAGAAAAGTTCTACACATGGCAACTCTGCTTCACAAACTGATCTATGCAGCACACTGCAGCCTGGTAGTCACAGATGTGAACGGCAGCAGTAACTCTCTTTTTGGTTCAAAGTGCTGGTCTTCTTAGTGAGGTCTACCCTAGCAGTGCTCTACAGAAACCAATTTTAAAGCAAATTCTGGCCTATTCATTATCCAAGAACTTTTTGTGCAGAGAGTACTGTACCAGGTACTAAAAAACCACAGTATTATTTTCATTTAAAAAAAAAAAATCAAGGAAATCTCCCAAAGAAACTGGCTACCCTGGGGACTAGCTTACTAGTAGAAATCTAAACCACAATATTGTATCATCAATCTCTAATTTCTCAATAGCCACAGATGTAAATTTAGAAAATGATGTCTTAAAATCTTATGCATGAACAAGATACAATGCTGGTCCTAGTCACAATTGTCTACAGCTTTTCCCTAACTTCCTCAAGAGCTTAGATTTTTAAAAATAGCCTCACACATACAAAAGGATATTCACATACAACTATGTCAATATCAGTACCATGAGAAATTGCTATCTTTAGTTTGTTAAGAGACATAAAATTTTATGTAAATTTTTTTTACTATGTAAATATTACTAAAGTTTCATTAAACACATTTATATATTATGGGATGATTTCTTCTTAACCAGTAATCCCACCTAAAGCCTAAAACCATGACATTTCTTATATAATGTTTGACATACAAATGCATCCTTCTCCAGCCTCCTTTAGGACAGAATTAAAACATGAGATGATTTTTTCTGTTGATGTATCCATAATTATCTGAATTATTCATATAAAGGGCTACAAAGGCATAAGAATGTTCCTCTAGTAAACTTAGGCTACAGAGATAAAATATGCTAAAAATGTAGGATTAATTTAATCTTAATGAAATCTTGGTTACCTCCGTAATGATCTTAATAGAAATCTGGAACCTCCAGTTATCAGCTACTGATGCCATTAACTTAAGCGGTTAATTAATAAAGGCAACCCATTAAGTCTAACAGCATATGGTCAAACAATTAAAAAAAATCACAAGGGCACCACAAACCTCTTTCTTAATAAACAATGAATTAAAAACCACAATCAAGTATTTCCGCTTTATTAAATTGTTATATAAACATTCTGATGCTGTGGTTTACCCTGGACTAATGAGGCATTCTGATTGATTTCTAATGTTACAGAGATGCAAAACTGTCATTAACACGGCATTCCCTTGTGAAAAAAGACAAACCAGGATGATTAAAGCAATGCTGAAAGGACTGAAAACCCTGAAATTGGACCTAATTTTTTGCCCTTTTATCTGCTTGCAAAGTTCATGTAATTCTTTACATGTGTTAGTTCATGTTAGAAATACTCCATGATGGTTTTTTACTAAAAAAATGCCAATGGTTGAAACCAAGGAAACACATGATAGCAACCTATTATATACAGAACACAAAAAGAAAAAAAAAAAGAGGAAAAACTTCAAGCTTTCAGGACAGAGTGGTATTTTCTTCAAAATACAGGCTTTTAAAAAAAAATAAACTAGATATTCTTTCTTTGATGAAAAATGAAATGAGAACTAGGCTAATCTCTAAGGACCATCTTAGATAATCAAAATTTAATAGAGAATAGACATGGTGTTAGAATAACAGAATTTGGGGACAAGTCATTTAGACACTTACAGTCCCAAACATTACATAGCTGATAGTTTAGCAAGAAGGCAGGCTAAAATATAAATAAATAATGCAAGAAACACTCTAAAAGGAATATGAACAAGGGTGGGGAAAGTTAAGGAAGACTTTAAGAAGAGGAGACACCTGATTGAGTACAAAACAGAATTTAATGATATTGTTATGAGGCTTCATGATGGTATACCCGAAAGCTTCTGGCCCAGCTAGCATTAAATATTAGTTAATTTTGATTCCTGGTTCAGAGTTCTCTCAACTCACCGAGCATATGAATACTCGAGGCTGGCCTGATCAATCCGGTTTCTAAGGATTCCAATGTCAGCTGACACCATGTCATCTAGAGCCTGTAACTCTTTTTGAATCCGCTTTAGTTTCAAGGCCTCTGCTTGAGTTCTTTTAGATCTAGAAAAATGAGTATAATAATAAAAACATTTTAAAATCACTTATCTATACACAAGTAAAAAAAGCAACCTACTATATATATAATATGATTTTAATGTATAATTTTTAGAAATTAGAAAAAAACAGCACAAATTGAAATAAAACCAATGCTGGTAATATTTAGGTATGTCTCTAAAATTGCATTTGTGCTATTGTACCTTAACTGTTCCAATACACAAAAGAAAAAGATAATAAAAAAACAACTAATAGTTCACTTATAGGTCTATATTCATTTCATGAGATGAGAATAAGCACTGAAACAACAGATCTTTATTCTCTTTACATGGAATATCCCACAAACCTTCCCAAATTTCTAGCTTTAAATTCTTGCTAAGCCCATTTTCATTTGTCTAATACTTAGTAGACAAAAGAACTGATGCCTACATTAATTACCATTTCTTTCTGTTTGTTTTTAAAACACCATTTTTTTTATATGTCTATTTGGTTTTAACCTTCTTAGGACTCATTTCCCCAAGCTTTTACTATTTTGGTTCTTGTTTTTAGGCAGTACTACAGGTCCTCAAAATTCTTTCTGAAGCTCAAAACCCCAGAATACTGTTTACTTTTTCCTGTGCTTAAAGCACATCCAACCTCAGTCGGCACACTACCTCCAAATACATGACACACTGAAGAAACAGAATAAACAAATTCAAAAGCCAACCTTTAATCTGATTTTACTTATTTCAAAATTTCATACCCATTCTCACAGGAGACTAAAACTCCCCCAGAAAATAATTATACTGCAACTTACATCCTCCTGATTTCTACTCTATTATGCATTTTCCCTTGTTTTCTGCCTAAAGATAACAGTAGGATTCCTTTACTTCAAGTACTTCACTGGCACATTTATTAATAATCTAATCAGGTTTATTTCCTTACATTTCTGCCTTTATCAATACTTTCTGTCTTCAATAAAAAACACATAAAGAACAAGTGCTGAGGGATGCTTGGGTGGCTCAGCGGTTGAGTGCCTGCCTTTGGCTCAGGGCGTGATCCCGGAGTCCCAGGATCGAGTCCCACATCGGGCTCCCTGCATTGAGCCTGCCTCTGTCTCTGTCTCTCTTTCATGAATAAATAAAAAAAATCTTAAAAAAAAAAAGTGCTGATCCTATAATCTTTTTGTAAAATCCCCTACGAACAGCCTCCCCAAACACTCCCAAAATGAAGACTACTGAAGTGATTTCCAAAATCATATTTCACTTTCAATAATCATGTTTTTTTTCTTGAAACATTAAGTTCAGTAAGTTGCATATTTCCTACGTTTCATAAAACATCAAGGGGGAGCAGATGGAGAAAAAAAAATTGCCATTTGTGAATACATATATCCTTGACAGATGAAATTCCGAATCACTCATACCTACCTGTCTGTCTCTCTAGCCCTGTCCCTTACCCTCCCCTGACACATACGCAAGCTTCAATAACCAATAGTTTTTCCAAGCTTTTCTGGAGATCTGAAAAGAAAATGCCAAGAATGCTTGCTTGCATTTCATTCTCCTTATTCTCAATCAGTGCTTCAGCGACTGAGCTTGGTTTCCTAAGGCCACAGCACATGGTAAACTACAAACTAAAAAGGCAGAAAGAGTGGGTGAGGGTTCGCAAGTGGCTCAAATATCAATGCTACTGTTGGAAGCCAGCACAATGTAGTAAAGGAAAAGCAACTGCTAACAAACTGACATTGGAAGGTGACAGAAAAATTGAAGTGCACATAGTATGGCAGAGTGCTCATGATGGTGACCTTGAGTCACTGATAAAAGGTTACATCATGTATCAGCGGGGGCAGGTAAATCATTCAGGAAAAATGTCCACAGAAAATACAATCAAGATTTCTGGGAGTGGAAGTCACTTAAGTAGAATAAACAATCTTACTCTTCTAACCTGTCACACAGTCAAGCCCTCCCTTGTCAAAATTAAAACCTGTGTTTGTTGCTAGTGCCCTTATACTGGTCATTGCTTCCTTATTAGAATGTGTAGATGGGGGGATCCCTGGGTGGCTCAGCAATTTAGCGCCTGCCTTCAGCCCAGGGCGTGATCCTGGAGTCCTGGGATCCAATCCCACATTAGGCCCCCTGCGTGGAGCCTGCTTCTCCCTCTGCCTGAGTCTCTGCCTCTCTCTCTCATTCTGTGTCTCTCATGAATAAATAAAATCTTAAAAAAAAAAAAAAAATAGAATGTGTAGATGGTTAAAACTGAAAACACTGATGTTGATTCTGAAGTTTTAACTGCACCTGTATTCACAAATTCGGTACAATCTATGCTTACAAAGTCCTCCTTAATAAATCAACACTGGAATTTTAGTATCATTTGTAAAACATAATTTGTTTAGTTAGCCTTAGAAATAATGTCATAGAGAGGCGCCTGGCTGGCTGAGTCAGTAGAGTAGGTGACTCTTGATATTAGGGTTGAGTTCAAGCCCTACACTGGGCATGGAACCTACTTTACAAAAAAATTTAAAAAAGGAATGTTGTAGAGAAAATGTCAATTTATCAAAAAACAAGGGCAAACACATATAAAACATGACAGAACTGATTGCAGGTTACAAACAACCACTCCTAATTCAGGGTGCCTCACCTTTCTGCAATAGCTTTAGCCAAAAGAGCTTTCTTACGTTTATTTTTCTCTTCCATTAGCCGTTGCTCTTGTTGGAGGACTTCCCAACGAGATTTTTCTTGCCTAGGGCAAAAAAAAAAAAAAAGTAAAAATGAGTTTCTGAAGCCCTATCCTACACCTTACCAGTCTCAGTTCCCTATGTATAAAATGTAATCAACCAGATTATGTATATTTTCCTTCAAAAACCCTCTTAAAAGGAACCCATCTGCAGCTCATTATTTTGTTCTAATAGGAACAAAGATTATGATTTAAAATAAAGAAGGCTTACATAAACTGGCCCTTTGAAATCCATTATATGTGTATAATCTAGGAAGCCACAAACTGGAAGCCAGAGTACTATGGCATTTCTTAGGAGTACAAAGAAAGTTGTATAAGTTAATTATGTATTATATGCAAAATGGAGATCAAAATAAATTGGTATGTAGCTAATGTCACATTCTATCTTTTAGAGTTTTCTATAATGAAAGTCTCTATCACCTTTCACCCTTAGGACAACAAACAATGCTTATTTTTTCAATTTCTCTCAGTTCTCAAACATTATGAAACAGAGTGGAACACTATGAGCTAAGATCTGAATGCTGCGCTACTGAGAAACTTCAAAGATCTGAAAACAGTCTTCTGTCTGTCCAATTCTGGAAGAGGTATATTGAAAATTTTCCATAAAATCAACAACTTGATGTCAACTCAACATAATGACAAAACTATTTATTCCTATTATTGTCAATTCTTATGGCCATTGTCTCAAAATGCTCTAGTCCCAGACTCATTAACCACTTCTAAATTTATCGTTTTCTTTTCATTCCTACAGCCTCCACCCTGGTGCTAGCACTGGTCCACTTTCATTTTAACTATCGCAGGCATCTTCTCACCAGATGCCAGAGTTCCAGCTCAGTGAGCACCCTCTCCCAAATGTGCCACAACACTGACACCTGCATTTTTTCTAAATGTTGTTTTGATCAGGGCATCTCTCCCTCAGAGGCCTTGGTGATAACCAACTACACTGAACTCGATAGATAGGAACCCTCAACTTCCATATCCTTCTTCGCTTCCCTCATTCTCCACTATTCTCTGGCCTCGCTTTTGGATCTTCCAGAGAAGTGAGATGCCATCTCTGAGCACTCTTCAGGATAGAGCTTTCCCTTTCCCTTTCTTATAGGCTTAGAATTCCTCTTTGTCAAGAATAGTTCCTGAGATTGCATGTCTTCTATGAAAATTCTCCCGAGTACCTAAAAAAATTTATTTTCCTAACAACATTCAATCTAAATTGTCTAGCTTAATTTAAATCCACCCTCCCCAACTTGTGTCAGGCTGGTGCTGGCAAATTACGCTTAAAAACACTTAAGTATATGCACTCATTCAATGCTGATCTCATAATTCATATGGCTTTATTTCTCTTGTAAAAATGATTTCTTGGTTGTGAACTCAGAGCACAGAATCTGGATCAGAGAAATCATACGATACTTCGAAAGACTCAGAAAATGGAAAACAGAAACAAATGGCATCCTGATCAATCAGAAGGAAACAAATAAGAATGGATATTAAAACTAAGCTATAGAATTCACAAGTGATAGAATGGCAATTTCCAAAAGAATGTTTCTAAACTAAATTCTGGAGGTAGTTTCTAACATAAGCACATTAAACAAAGAATAAAAAGAAATCTAATGATGCAGGTGAATTGTTTTATTAGTCCTCTCAATTTCAACTTTCCTTTGAGCATCCCTTCATATTGTATCTCTTCACAAATACTTTTTTCTGGGCCAAAGTATATGGAGCCTGGAAAGTAAAGACTGGTTTGATTTGGGGATGAGGTGAGGACTGCACATAAGAACTGTTTCTAGTGAGGGTAAAGGGCAGAGACTTTGGATCTGGAAAGACTTGTAAGTGAACCCCAACTCTTCTACTTATTGGCTATGTATTTGATTTGGGAATAAAGTATCTTTTCTGAGTCCAAGATTTCATCTATAAAGTGAAAATCATGAACAGGTACTGGAAGCTGCTGTGAAAACTAAGTGACATAACCTGTATAACATGCCAACACCAACTGGCTTACCATACATTTATGGGGTAGCTATTCTTTCAAAGACTATTCACTACACTTCTAGGTTAGAATTTAAAAGAGAAAAGGTTAAAACTCAATTTCTTCAAAACGTAGTGAAGGAAAAAAAAAGTAAAATGGAAAAAAATCTCATTGATATATAGACTTACTAACAATTCCACTTTCTTTTTTTCCATTTTGCAATCTGGCTCTGGGGGTAGAACCTCGGTGTTTTTGTGACTATCATGGGAATTCTCGAATCCTAGTTCCCTTGGTTGACTTTCAATACCCTGTGGTTTTCCATTACCAACAGGAGAGGTGAGTGTCAGAGGACTAGGAGGAACAGGGGGAGAAGAATGTGGTTTTGGACTATTAAAACTTGGTTTTGGTGTGGAAAGCAACTGCTCTGGAGGTATTGAGGTTGATCCCTCTTGAAGTCCAAGTTTTTGGCTCTGCTCTTGAAGGGCTTTTTCTCGCTGAAGTTGTTGTCGACTTTTCTTCACAGGAAGACGCCGCTGTGGTTCAAATGGGTCTATGTGAAAAAGAGAATGGAGCAGCAAATAATTAGGGTTTCTCTAAGAAAATAAAGTATTAACATTATTAAAACTTTGACAGTAATTCTACAGGATTTCTCCCCCCTTCTCTATCCAAAAAAGCCCAGGGAAAAATAGCCATCTTCTTGTAGCATTTTGACAGTTCTCCAATCATACTGTTAATATTTAACAAAAACTGTCCCAACTCAAATTTACCTTAAAAGAAGTCCATTTGTCTGTTGAGTTAGGCCTCAGAATAAAAAGGTTTCCTTTTCAACTTGAATTGAGAATTGCCTAAAGAATCAACTAATTTGACTAAACAAGGTACACAAATGAATTCTTGATAGGTCTTAAATTTGATTTATGATTCTATCTGCTCTCCTGAAATAAAATGGTGGTTACATTTACAAATGGACTGCACTTTGTTTCTTAAATAATAGCAGATCTTAGGCTAATTTGATACATAGATAGACGTTATACATAAAGTATAACTGAATGAAGTCTCTTGTTTCTAAGAATGCTAGTTAACCCTCAATTGCTAGCTTTCATCTTCCAGAGCAGTGCAAGGTTGTGTTCCCCAAAGTCAATTAGCCATTAATCAATATATGCAAGCTAATTTTAATAGCAGCCTGAGCAAACCATAGAGGGAGGTAAAACAACTGGGAGAATTTTTTTTTTAAAAAGCACTACTAAATAAATATTACCCCCATTATACTTTTTGGGTTGTCCATGCCAGTGTTAACTTTGTAAGGCAGAGTACTGGAGAATTTGACTCACATTTACACTATGTTTAATAAGATCTGTAAAGGGTATTGTTTATAAAATGCCTGGGAAATGAAATTGTGGTAAGTCCTTGTAAACAAATTCAAAAAGGACTTTTAAAATTCTGCACGTTGACTTCTGAAGCAACACAAGCCTTGTATCTATTTCTCCAGAAAGAGAATTAAAAGCTCTGGAGTCATAGTTCTGGTATTGCTTTTGTCCAGCTCAGTAACCGTAGGCAAGTCAATTAATTATTCCATACCTCAGTTTCTTCATCTGTCAAACTGGCTGAACATTTTACCTACTCTATTTAACTCATGGAGTTGGTGCAAGGATTAAATGAGATAGGTAAAGAAAATGTTTTTAAAAGATAAATGTACCTCTGAAAGTAAAATGTTATTATTGTTGACTTTTGTCAGAAACACAAAGTAGCCCCCTTTATCTTAGGATAGGAACTCATTCTTGCCTACTGATCTTTATCCACACCATGAGAAAATACCATTGAGCCTGTTTTACTTTCCAGTTACACTCAATCAGCTGAATTAATAGTCCCTATGAAATCCAGTACTGCAGCTTCCATTCTATTTTGCATTTTCACAGAACCTGCATATGAAATTTAAAATGCTACAATAAAGTAAAAAATAATAAACCAAACAATAAACAAATCAGGCCAATTAAAAATAGAACATATGATATAAAAACTCCTAGAACTATAAGTCATTAGAGCGAGGCTGCAGAATGCAAGATTAATATATAAAAGTCAACTATTTTCGTATGTCTCAACAATGAAGAAGCAGAGTCTGAAATTAACCTTTTGCATTAGCACTAAAAAAAAAATGTAATATTTAGGAATAAATCTAAGAAAGTACAAGATCTATGAAGAAAACTACAACTCTGATAGTGAAACCAAAGAACTAAATAAATAGAGAGATATTCAATGTTCATGAATAGAAGATTCAATACTGTCAAGATGTCAATTCGTCCCAACTTGATCTATGGATTCACTGCAATCCCAATCAAAATCCCAGCCAAGATATTTTTTGCATACCGACACAATGATTCTCAAGTTTATATGGAAAGGCAAGCCTCAGAACAGCTAACATAATATTAAAGAACAAAACTGGAGGACTGGCATTACTCGACTTCAAGATTCATTATAAAGCTACAATAATCAAGACAGTGGGTATTAGTGAAAGAATAGACAAACAGACCAATGGAACAGAACAGAGAACACAGGAATATACAAAATGACCAATGAAATAGAACAAAGAACCCAGAAACAGGTTCATTCATGTACGCAGCACTGGTATATGACTGAGATAGCATGAGCTTATCACAGCAAAAGGTGGAATCATTCAGTAAATGGACTGGCTATGTAGAAAAGATAAAATCAGATACATAACTCACACCATATAAAAACAAAACATTCTCTAAATGGATTATGGACTCAATGTCAAATCAACACTTTAAAAAATTCTTATTAGAAACACATTTCTTTATGCAATGTTTTGAATCTGCTGTAGCTTATAATAAAAATGACTGTTAAAAACTCTTAATTGAATATGAGGATTAATATCTTATGGTAGGGTACTACCACCTCATGGTAGGGTACTAAATTCTTAAGACACAGAAATGTTGATGAATTTGATCATATTAAAATTAACTACTTTGTTATTTAAGATAAAAGTTATAAGACAAGGTAAAAGCTGGGAGAAGATATTCAGAGGAGAAGATATTTGTAACATATCCAGCAAAGAACTAGGATCAAGAATAAAGAATTCACAAATTTTTTTCTTTAGACATTGGTGGCATTGTAGCAGCACTTTTTTTTTATTTCTACTTTTTAAAAAATTTTTCTATTTTATTTTTATTTTTTTAAAGATTCTATTTATTTATTCATGAGAGACATAGAGAGAGAGGAGGCAGAGACATAGGCAGAGAGGGAGAAGCAGGCTCCATGCAGGGAGCCAATGTGGGTCCCGATCCCAGGACTCCAGGATCACGCCCTGTGCCCAAGGCAGACGCTCAACCGCTGAGCCACCCAGGCGTCCCTATTTCTAATTTTTAATTAAGAAATAAGTCATACATCAAATAGACATATATGTTATGACACAAATCTAACCTGTACGGATAATTTAAAAATAGTAACATTTTAACACGTAAAACATCACATAATTGCTATTTAACGATAGACATGTTATCCTCTCTTTTGGAACACACAAGATCATTGTATTTATTGCTCTCCAAATCATATTACTCCCATTTAATTGCCAATACTCAATTCTCTCTCTCTTTTTTTTTTTGCCAATACTCAATTCTCAACCTTTTTCTCCTCCTGCCATGGTGAACTCCTCCTAAATGATAGCACCAAAACACAGTGTAAAGTAATTATGTGGAAAAGAATGACCTGTCATTCTATGTTAGACATGAAGCTAAAAAGAAAAATATATCTTTATTATTTTAAAAAATCGATATATTACAGCTATTTGTGTAACTTGTCTTAACTTGACTTCATCATTACCAATACTTTTGAAATTCCCTATGTATTTGGCCCTTCCTGATAATATTCCCTTGCCTCTCTAGTATCCTGCATGTCCTGTATCCTTTGATGTCCTATATTCACAAAAGAACATACCTGCTTTGCATGATTTTGATCTTCTACAAATTAGGTATCAAGTTGTATATATTTTTCTCAATTGCTCTTTTCATGCATATTTATGAAATTTACACATTAATACATGTGGGTATATTTCATATATTCCCATAGCTGTAGAGCAGCCCACTGGATGATTATATCACAATTTATTAATCTACTTTTTTTTAAAATATTTTATTATTTATGAGAGACACAGAGAGAGGGTCAGAGACATAGGCGGAGGGAGAAGCAGGCTCCCTGTGGAGAGCCTGATGCGGGACTTGATCCCAGGACTCCAGGATCATAACTTGAGCCAAAGGCAGATGCTCAACCACTGAGCCACCCAGGTCCTCCATATTTATCTTTTTTTAATGAACATTTGGTTTGTTCTCAGCTCTTTAATATTAAAATACGAATGCTAAGAACATTCTTTCTTAATGTGCATATGGGTTTCCCTAGAGTACTGTCATGCTTATTTTCGCTGGCAACCAACTCCATCTTCATGGATTACTTAATTATATTTTTAGGTTGGAGAATAGCTGGAAGGAGCCTTAAAACTTAAAAATCCAGATCTTCTAAGTTTTATACATGAGAAATTCCAATGCAAAAAGATTTTGAGGCAGAGCTAGGAGATCTACATGCCAATCACTGTGTTTGGCTATGAGCATACAAGGATGCTAAGTATGGAGGTCACAGACTAGTGGTTGGGGTCTATGCTCTAACATCCCACTATGAAATGACAGGCCTTGAAGCTAACATCCTTCCAGGCCCTCTCTGTCCCAAATTGCAGAGATATTTAGAAATGTACTTCTACATAATGAATCTATAGTTTTAATTTAGTCTATATTAATCCTTCTTTCTCTTGGCAAACTCACCTCTGCTAACACACAATCTCTGTGAAATCTTCCCAAGCTCCACCCCAACCCCAGCACAGTCAGGTTCCTGCTAGCTCTATAACAAGCTCTTAAAAAAATAAAAATAAAAATAAAAATAAAATAAAATAAAATAAAATAAAATAAAATAAAATAAAATAAAATAAAATAAATAAAATAAAATAAAATAAAATAAAATAAAATAAAATAAAATAAAATAATAAAACAAAAAAAAAAACAAAAAAAAACAAGCTCTTATAAACTATCTATTATCCATTATATTATAGTCTATCTCCTCACCAGACTATCAGCTCTTTGAAGGCAAGGATGATACCTTGTTCATCTTAGTGTGTAATACAGAAGCTGATACTTCTTTGAGTCAGACCAGAAGCAAGAACATTTGTACTCTGTACATTTGAATACGTGAACGAATGTTCAAAACAAAGAGCAAAAGAATTTGAGAACATCAAACTAGATGGAGTCAATTAGTTCCACGCTGTAGTATAACCTTGATGATGCAATTTATTTATTTATTGTTTTAAAATTTATTATTATTTGTCTTTGATGATACAATTTTTAAAGGCCTCTGGACCAGTCAAAAATTTGTCCATCCATACTCCAATCTACAGTGGCCCTATGTTACTACTTTAGCTCCTTTCCCCCTGGTCAGCCTTAGATTATTTTTACACCTATGCTAATAATAATGCTAAAATTTCTACACCTGTGCTTGTTTTTACAGACTTACCTGAGCAACACCCAATTTGATCACAAACTCTAATCAAAAGCATGCCAGGGCCCATTTTAATTTTCTCCCAAAGTAAAATATATAAATTACGGTACTCAGCGCGATGTAAAGTAATGTGCACTACCAGGATCACCCATACACAAAACTTCATAAAGTTCCAACCACAAGCAAAGCATAGTTTATACCACCAAGAGTTTCTCGCTAAGTAGCAGCAAAATTAACTCCTTCATTAAAAGGAAAACAAAGGGATCCCTGGGTGGCGCAGCGGTTTAGCGCCTGCCTTTGGCCCAGGGCGCGATCCTGGAGACCCGGGATCGAATCCCACGTCGGGCTCCTGGTGCATGGAGCCTGCTTCTCCCTCTGCCTGTGTCTCTGCCTCTCTCTCTCACTGTGTGCCTATCATAAATAAAAAATTAAAAAAAAAAAAAAAGGAAAACAAAACAGTACAAGTTCCAGCGAAGGAAGCACAACATCTTTGCTTTACAACAAAGCCAACGTGTATGATTTCACACGTACCCTCCCAAAGACTCTCGGTTCTTCTCACTCTCGACAGTTAGAAAATCACAGAAGTCATCTGGCAACCAGAAGTGAATGCAAGGCTCCAGATGTATTATGAAAGGCATTGCCATCCTTTCGTGTTTATTCAGATCCCTGTGCTCCCTTCTTCCCGACCACTGTCCACTTTTATCAATTCACCACAAGTCTCACACGCCCCTCCTCCTCCTTTTACCCGACCCCAATCCTCCAGCCACTGATTTATGCAGCAATCTTCCCATTGGCGACGGCTAGGCCGTAGGCTCACTTCCTCTCCCAAGTCCCATTCCTTTCACAGGAAAAAAAAAAAAAAAAAAGTCCACTCTAAATCCCCGGAACGGATTCCTGAACTTCCTGGTCTAAAAGAAGACCCCGGTCCCCTGGACCAGCCCCTCCCGCATCGGCTCCCCAGTCCAACTACCTCCGGAGCCCCTCAATCCCCTCCTCCCATTACAGCTCCTTCCCCAAACAGGGACACAGTACCCTCCTTCCCGCCCCCTTCCCCCTCAAAAGCTGCAGCCCCGCCCCTTTCCCCTCAACAGACCCAAAGATTAAACCACCACCGGCACGTCCCGTTACCTTTAGTCTGCCTTAGCCGCCTCAGCTCCTCCTCAGAGAAGCCTGCCCAACCCCGCGCCATTGGCCTCGGCTGCCAGCACCCCCAGAGCGCCCAAACCTCAGAGCCCCGACTGCCAACACGACTACCCGGGCACATCCGGGTTCTTCCCCGGCCGCGGCCGAACAGCCAATCAGCGCGCCGAGCTCTGGCTCGAAGGACCCCTCTCGCTCGAAGCAGGGTCCGGCCCCCTCGGGTTGTCTCCAGCAGTGCCGGACGAGTTGCCTGAATTAATCTCGGCCACAGACACATTCTTGTCTTCTCACGTGAGTCGGCTCTACCTCCCTGGCTCCTGTTCTTGTTGCATTAATAGCTTCACGGGATAAGGGGAGAAGTGGCGATGGGGATGAGGGGGAGCTAGACAGGCAGGTAGGAAGTGGCTACCAGTCGGTGGCGGCGAGGAGCGGACCGCCCCTCGGGTCCTGTGGGGCGTCATGGGGGCGGAGCCTCCTGGGTGCTGGGTCTGCCGGGGCGGGGGCGCTCCGGGCAGGTGGGACTGCGCTGGGACTTTTCTGCAAATTGACTTAAGAGGATGTTCAGAGTTAGGGTTTTAGTTGTGAAGAAGCATTTCAGGGGGCCGGGGGGTTGGGGGGGTATCATAAAGGGAAGGGGACAGACACGTTAACAGGCTTTCTCTGCGTAGCTGGGTCTCCCACGGAGCGTGATGGGAGGTGGTTTCCGTGACGTTGTGAACGATTCCCTCAGATCTGGAACTTCTCCTCAGGGATGCCTGTATCTCTACTGAAAATGAGCCCTCGTCAGCTTTCGTCCAGAGAAGTCCGTGTCCAACAAGGCCGGCGCTGGGGCGCCGACACTAGGCTTTTCTCTCCCCGGAGGCCTGATTCCATCGTTCTGGTTCGACCTTGAGCTCCTGTCTGCGCTTCCATTTTCTCCTTTCCAGCAAGATCTCGAAAGATTAAGATGCAGAATACATATAGATCAGGACGATTTAAAAGAGACCAGTTGCTCTTATTTTTCATGTTTCTCATCACCATATTGCATTGAAAAAAAAAAAAAAACCACCCCAAAACGTTATTTTGGCTTACATTACAAAATCCCAAGTGTAACTTTTGGTTTTTAGTGTGCCAGTATTTTTTTTTTTTTTTTCAGTTGAAAAAGTAGACTGGAAATAAAATGCCACACCGAGAAGAGTTTGGAATGAGATTTTCAGGTTAAGATAGGAGACCAGAGGTGAAGGATGTTGGGAATTCCTCTTGTAACCTTTGAACTTAAAAGTGATTTCTGAAGTTTTAAGTGTGCACAAATTCTTCATTTTAAATGTGGACTCATTTTTCCTTTTTTTTTTTTTTTTAAGTGCAATTCAAAAGGATTGGCGAGATAGATCATACAGTTTGGGGACATAGATTAAATGTTTAAAAAATACGAATTTTGGGGCGCCTGGGTGGCTCAGTGGTTGAGCGTCTGCCTTCGGCCCAGGGCATGATCCTGGAGACTTGGGATCGAGTCCCGCGTCAGGCTCCCTGCATGGAGCCTGCTTCTCCCTCTGCCTGTGTCTCTGCCTCTCTCTCTATCTCTGTCTCTCATGAATAGATAAATAAAATATTAAAAAAAAAAAAAAAGATTATCAAGCAGGTGGGGATCATTAGTACCAATGGTAATTACTTTGGTTTCCCATTTATAAGCATCAGCCATGTAGTAAAAATGAAGTACCTTGTATATCCCATGTTAAATTTTATACATGAACTCTTTTTTTAAGCTCTGAGTGAACTTCAAGAATTACCAATAATCGTAATAGAAATGGAAATTATGGTATTTTAAAAGGTTTGCATAAGGCCTGAATGAGAACCCAAACGTGAGGTTATAGTAAAAAATAACATCTGTGTAAAATTACAATTTCCACTTTGCAAGGTTCTAACTCTTGTTTCTGTTGGCTTTCCCTCATGGTGACTGGTTTCTTCAAATGATGTGTAATGTGTTATTGGGAACTTAGCTTCAGAGAAGTTTTTGCTTGTGAAAGTCCCCTGTATCTTGGATTGAGAGACTCTTTGCAGAAACACCTAGTGTATAACAGAATATTGATGCCTACTAAGCCTTCAAATAAATGTTAAAAGACTTAACTTTCCCAAGTTAAGTATTGAGATGAAACATTTCCATATTTTATGCATTCTGAGATTCCTTTTTACGAATTTCTGTGATGGTGAATAACATTAAACATCCATTTCTTACTTACTGCTATTTGCAGCCATGGACTCATTGGTTAGTAAATAAAAAAATAAAAGTAGGTTGAGTAGCATCAACATGCCATTTTATTTTTTATAAGCCTTAAAATAATATTTTAGCAATATTCTGCAGTTTTCAGTTTAGGGATTTTGCACATCTTCTGTCAGATTTATCCCCAAATGGTTAATAGCATGACCCATTGTAAGTAGCACTTGTATTTGATATTCAATTTTTGTATCTTCTATATAGAAATAAAATTGATTTATGTTTGTTGATCAACAGTGGTAAACACTAGTCATGGCAGCACTTTTTTAAGGTAGATTTCAGTGGATTTTGTACATGAATGATCATGTCTGCAAACCACAATTTTGTTTCTTTCAAATCTGCATACCATTTATTTTCTTGCCTTATTGCATTGGGTAGCTAAAGTCAGTCATGGGTGTTCCATGCCTGCATGACTGTCCAATAAGAACCCTAGACGACAAGGTTTAGATGACTTCCCTAGTTGGTGATACTTTGTATGTGTTGTCATGCATTATTGCTGGGAGAATTAAGTGCAATCCATACAATACACTAAGAAAGGACAACTGGAAATTTATATCTGATTTTTTTCTGGACTCCTCTCTAAGTGCATTTGCCTTTGCTGATTTCTTTTTTAAAGAAGATGTTATTTATTTATTTGAGAGACCGAAAGAGAGAGAGCGAGCGAGCACAAGCCAGGGGGAAAGGCAGGGTTAGAGGCAGAATCAGGCTCCCTATTGAACAAGAAGCCTAACTCATGGCTTAATCCCAGGACCACAGGATCACATCCTGAGCCAAAGTTAGATGCTTAATCGACTGACCCACTCAGGTGCCCCATTGCTTTTGCTAATTTTAATCCGTATCTGTTTACTATAATAAACTATAATTGTGAGTTTATAACAGCTTTTCTGAGTTCCTTGAATCTTTCTAGTGCTAATTTAACAAAACTAAGAGGGGCATGGAGACCCCCAACACCTATTAACCTTTTACTGACTAGGTTTTGTGCTGATATCACTTCTGTAATTCCTGATATTGTAAGATAATTTGTATCTTGTTTCTTTTTCTGATCACTCCCCTTGCAGGTTTACCAACTCTATTTTTATTAAACAACCAGCTTTTGGTTTTACAGAATTTCTCTTTTTATTAGTTTAATACATTTTTTGTTTCTTCTATAATCTTTACTATTTTATGCTTGCTTTGGGTTTATTTGCTCTTCTTTTTAAAGTAGAAATTGAAGTTCTTTGTTTAAAACCTTTCTTTTTTTCTAAATAAATGTTCAGTGCTATACATTTTCTTCTATATACTGCATTAGCAGACTCCCATGAATTTTGATATATTATTTTTAGTACTTTTAATTCAAAATGTCTTTTAGGTTTTTTTTTTTTTCATCTTTTAGTTACTGATTATTTAAAATTCTGTTGCCTAGTTTTAAATATCTGGAGATTTCTGGAGACCTCTCATTTATTTTTAATTCTGTTGTGATCAGAGAAATAGTTTGTATAATTTGAATGCTTTTATATTTAATGAGATTTGTTTTATGGCCCAGAATGCAGTCTATCTTGGGAAATGTTTTGTGTACAAATAAAATGAATGTGTATTTTACTATGGTTAGATGGAGTGTGTTAGATGGAATGTGTATTTTACTATTGTTGGATGGAGTGTTCTGTTAATATCAAGGCAATTTTGGTTGATTGTGATTTCTAAGTCCCCCGTATCATTACTGGTTTTTCTACTTATTCAGTTGAAAGATGAGGATTAAAGTTCACCACTGTAATTGTGAATTTGTCCATTTCTTTTTGTACTTTTGTCAGTTTTGCTTTATGTGTATTTTTTTAAAGATTTTATTTATTCATTTGAGAGAGAGAGAGAGAGACCCAGAGAGAGCATGAGCAGAGAGGAAAGGCAGAGGGAGAATGAGAAGCAGACTCCCCACTGAGCTGGGAGCCTGACATGGGGCTGGATCCCAGGACCTGGAGATAGTAACCTGAGCCAAAGGCAGACATTTAGCCATCTGAGCCACCTAGGTGCCCCACTTTATGTGTCTTGAAACCCTGTTATTAGGTGCATAAACATTTAGGATTGTGCGCCATGTTGATTATTTGATCCACTTATTATAAAATCTTCCCTTCTTTTGCCTGATAATATTAGTCTGAAATCTTAGTCTGATATTAATATACTACTCTAGTATTCTTTTTTTAAAAAATATTTTATTTATTTAGTCATGAGAGACACAGAGAGAGGAAGAGAGAGAAGCAGGCATCCTGTGGGGAGCCCAATGTGGGACTTGATTCCAGGACCATGAGGTCATGCCCTGAGCTGAAGGCAGATGCTCAACCGCTGAGCTGCCCAGGCATCTCATACTCTAGCATTCTTTGATAAATGTTAGCTTGGTATATCTTTTCCCTTTTCTGTTTTTTTTTTTTTTTAACTTTTAACCTATTTGTACCTTTCTTTTAGGCAGCACATAGTTGCTCTTGCTTTTCTATCTAATCTGACAATTTCTTCCTTTTAATTGATGTGTTGATACCATTTACATTTAATGTAATTATTATGTTTAGGTCTTAAACCTCTAAGCTAAACCTTAAAACAAAACAACATTGCAGTCTTTGCTCTCTTTTTATCTCCTATATTATACCCTTCTGTATCTTCTTTTGTATTCCTTTTTTTAAGATTCCATTCATTTCCTTTGATAACTTACTAGCTATAACTCTGTTTTATTATTTTAATGGTCAGTTTGACATTCAGGTAATATAACATTTAACATATAGTATAAGAAAATTACAAATATATATTTTTACTTCTTCACTCTTGGCCTTTATGTTTTTGTTTTTGCACGTTTTACTTATATGTGTTACAAACTTCACAATTATTTTTGTTGAAATAGTTATCTTTGTCAAAGATACAAATATTTACTCATATAGGTATAGTTTCTTGTACTCATTAGTCCTTGGTGCAGATCCATATATCCATCAGGTATAATTTTCTTTCTGCTTGATTGAAAAAGTCTTTATTTTGCCTTTTATTTTTGAAAG
This sequence comes from Vulpes lagopus, assembly GCF_018345385.1. Lineage (NCBI taxonomy): Eukaryota > Metazoa > Chordata > Mammalia > Carnivora > Canidae > Vulpes > Vulpes lagopus. The sequence goes on along the minus strand of NC_054824.1, from coordinate 157,976,135 downwards.
ATATTTTACTGAGTATAAAATTCTAGCTTGACTTTTTTTTTCTTTTAATACTTTATAGATGCTGCTCAGTGTCTTCTAGCTTCTTTCCCTTATGATGAGAAATCTATTATTATCTCTTCATATATAATTTATCTTTTTATCTGTCTGCCTGTAATATTTGTACTTTATCATGTTTTTGGGCAGTTTGAGTATAGTGCCATGGTGGACTTTTCTTCATATTTCTTGAGCTTAAGGTTATATGAGATTCTTAAAGTGTAGATTTATGGCTTTCATCAAATTAGAAATTTTTCTGGCCATTATTTCTTCAAATATATTTTTCATCTTCCCCACTCTTTGGGTGCCTCCAGTACATATTGGTTGACCATTTGATGTTTTCCTATAGTTCACTGATGCTCTTTTCAAATTTTAATATTTTTTTTGCTTCCTTTTGTATAATTTCTACTGCTATGTCTTCAAGTTCACTAATATTTTCTTCTCCAATTCTAATTTCTACAAATCCCATGTGTGTCTTTTTCATTACAGAATTTGTAGCTTTCATCTATAGATGTTCAACTTGGGTCTTTTTTCTTAGATCTTTAATGTCTGTCCATACATTTTGAACATGTGGAATATAATAATGTCATTATTAATTATAATTAATGTCATTCATTGGTGATTCTAAAAGCTGTGTTAGTTCTGAGTCAGTTTCAGTTGATTAATTTTTCCCTATTTTGACTCATATTTTTCTGCTGCTTTGCATACCTGGTAATCTTTGATTTAATTCACATTGTGAATTTTACCTTGTTGTGTATTTTGCTTGCTATTTTTGTTTTCTTATAAATATTTTTGAGCTTTGATCTGAGATGCAGTTGCTACTTGGAAATAGTTTTATATTTTTGAGAACTGTTTTTTTTTTTAATATTTACTAGAGAGAGAGACAGAGCAGGTGGGGAAAGGAGCAGGGAGAGAGGGAGAATCTCAAGCAGACTCCACACTGAATGCATAGCCTGACACAGGGCTCAATCCCACAACCCTGAGATCATGACCTGAGTCTAAATTAAGAAGTGGACACTTAACCCACAGATCCACCCAGGTCCCCCTTTGAAAATTGTTTTTTAAATGTGTTAGATATGACCAGAGAAATGCTTAGTCAAGATTAATTACTTCCTACTACTGAGGTAAGAATCTTCTGAATACTCTACTAAATATTCTGTGAATTGTGAGTCTGACTGCTGGCAATAGCCACTATTCCTGGTCTATGTGAGTACCTGTGTACTATACTTTCTGGTGCTTTTATGTAGTTCTTTCCCTGGCCTCACAGTTTCCTAACATGGCATGTGCTTATCACTACTCTACTGAATGCTTGAAGGGATACTCTGATGATCCCATGGGTTTTGTTTTTGTTTTTTGGGGGACTATTTTTTGCCTTTTTATTTTTTTCAACTCTCTCCTTTCTTGTTGTCTTGCAATTTCTAACTCCCTTATTCTTCTTGTACTCTGAACTCAATCTCCTCAACTTAGGGTGTACTGCAAGCTTTGCCTGGATCCTCCCCTCAACTCCCTTCTATAGTGTGTCCTAGAAACTCTCTCAAGGCAGTAAATTCAACATTCAGGCTTGCTTCAGTTGTTTCCCATGTCTCAGGGACTATCTGTCATTGCCTGATATACTGTGTCTTGAAAATCATTTCATATTTTATTTCATACTCTATTTGTTTTTGGTAGCTTTAGGAGGGAGCATAAAATCAGTCTCTGTTACTCTTGGCCAAAAGGGCAAGTACCAGCATGTTTTAAGTGCTTTACATATACAAACTAATTAAACCTTTCAATAATCTTATGGAATAATTTTCAGCTATTATTTCCATTTTGTACATGAGGAAACTGAGGCATCAAGAAATTAAATTAGTTGCCTAAACTTGCGTAGCTTGTTATTAGTAGAGCTAAGCTTCAAAATCAGGCAGTATGGCTCCAAAACCTATGATCTTAACTGCCCTGCCATTTGATTTGATAGCCTTCCTCAGTTTACAAAGAACTGTGCCAAACATTTCATTAAATTCTTATGTAACTCATACAAGCAGAATGTGGATGACTGAGTTCTTAATCCCACACTTGCATGTTATTTGCATTTTCAAAGAAGTATGCTTATTTATTCAGCAGAATCTTTAGTCAGCTAAATATTCAAAGAGAAATGAGAAATATTTCTGAAGTGTAGCAGAAACTTTTTTTTTTTTTAGTTACTAGCTCTTCCAATTTCACTCTACCTTGGATTTTCTGGTTTGGTTTTCCAAGTTGGTCTTGATTTTTGCCAACTTCTCTTACCCCATGCTTTATATTGTTACAGATGACCTAAAAGTTTCCCTTTTTTTATACTTTGTACCTATGACATCAGGTACTAGGAAAGATGGTGGTTATTCGTATGCTAGAGTTTTTTAAAAATGAAGTACTACACTTTGACATTGGCTATAACAACATTTTTCTGGTTAGGTCTCCTGAGGCAAGGGAAATAAAAACAAAAATAAACTATTGGAACAACATCAAAATTAAAAGCTTCTGCATAGCAAAGGAAATAATGAACAAAACTAAAAGGCAACCTACTGGATTGGAGAAGATGTTTGCAAATGACATGTTTAATAAAGGGTTAGTATCCAAAATATATAAAGAACTGATACAACTCAATAACCCCCAAATAAAATAATCCAATTTAAAATAGGGAGAAGATATGAACAAATATTTCTCCAAAGAAAACATCAAGATGTCCAATGGACACATGAAAAGGTGCTCAACATCACCTATCATCAGGAATGCAAATCAAAAGTACAATGAGATCACCTCACACCTAACAGAATGGCTAAAATAAAAAACACAAGAAACAAGTGTTGGTGAGGATGTGGAGGAAAAGAAACTGTCATGCACTGTTGGTGGGAATCTAAGCTGGGGTAGCCACTGTGAAAAAGAGCATGAAAATTCCTCACAAAGTTAAAAATAGAACTATCCTACAACCCAGTAATCACACGGCTGGGTATTTACCACCACTCCCCCCACCACCAAATACAAAAATATTAATGCAGAGGGATACATGCCCCCGTGTGTGTGTGTGTGTGTGTGTGTGTGTGTGTGTGAAATCTTGCCATTTTCAACAACATGGATGGATGGAGCTAGAGAGTATAGTGCTAAGCAAAATAAGTCCGTCAGAGAAAGACGAATATCATATGATTTCACTCGTGGAATTTAAGAAATAAGACAAATGAACAAACGATAAAAAGAAAGAGACAAACCAAGAAAAAATACTCTTAAATATAGAGAACAAATTGATGGTTATCAGAGGGGAAGTAGGTAGGGGTATGAGTGAAATAGGTGATGGGGATTAAGATTATACTTATGATGAGCACTCTATAATGTATAGAATTATTGAATTACTATATGGTACACCTGAAACTAATATAACGCTGTATGTTACCTATACTAGAATTAAAATTTAAAACTTAATTAAAATGAAGTGATATAAGTAATTTAACAGCTTGCATTTTCCTTTGGGAAGCATTCAGAGCTGTTTGATCAGCTTTCAGATTCCAATTTATTACTTTATATATATCAGAATATTTTACTGTCTCCAAGTACATAGCCATTAGGCAGTTAGGAGAGGTATGTGGGAAAGTATTTTCGATTACAACTAAATAACAAGTAACTAGAACAGTGCCTGAGGTGGCAGCCCAATATTGTTGAATAAATGAATGATTGAATGGATGAATCAAGGTATGCAGGTGGCCAGTTGGAAGAACCAATGGAAACCAGACAGAGGAAAAGCATGCTGCAGACAGCATATTCACTATGAAATGAATACCTAGCACATAGGCAAACGAGTCTTGAGTACATGATGTTCTGATTTTAGGATGTCTTTTCAACTTATATTTGAATACAGTTGTGCTTTGATTTCACAACTCATCATGCTTAAAATAAATCATATTGATTCTAAGATGATACTGGAAAACTGAGTTTCTCCTTTTCAATTTGCCATATTCACTGGAATTTTAAACATGCTTCTCAATGAAGAGACAGTCTCTTTTAATTGCCCTAGTGTTCAGATATTTTTTTAAAAATGCAAATGCATTAACGTGAATTGCTGGGCAAAATAGCTCTCCTATTTAACAGTTTCCATCAGTCCGCAGTTTAATTACTACGTTATTCTGCCAGCTTTCTCCAGAAATAATTGACCGAATGAAGTCATTTCACTGGATATTTACAAACACTAGACTTGTAAAGGGGGTGTCTGTCAATTCCCTTTTGGCTTGGAAATGAGTGAGGCCAACCTGGCACTATACAACTGCTATTTTGGGCTTAGCATATTTTCATAGTAACCAACTCAGAAAGATGATGGGAAGGAAACACAGGAAGGTAAAATGTTTGTCTTTTATACTCAGTCCTAGTTTTATAATTTGGGCTATAAGTTTACTTGAAAAATGAGAGGGTAAAGCCTTTATTTGGTCTAAGACACAAAGTGGTTGGACAGTGATTTTTTTGTGTGTGTGGTGGTTAGCATATCTTGTTAAATTATGAATAGTCTGGAAGAAATTTGCCAAGTTTTGAGTATCAATAGTCAAAGCTTAACATTGGCTTCTCAATCATAGCAAAAATGAATTACCAAGGCCAGTCTGTGTATATTACTGATTTAATATTCTTAAAAAAGTTTTTGTTTTGGGTTAAATGATAAGATTTGATTTTGTGGGGGTTTTTTTGTTTGTTTTTTTAAAATTTGATTTTGAAAGCATAACGTCAAACTAGAGATCAGACAAGACAAAAATTAGGCTGGAAATTATTTTATCTGAGGCAGCCTACAGGAAATTCCAAAAGACAAGATCAATATAAATGAAGCTTTTAAAGAACTGAAATAGAATGCCAAATTGCAGTAGTGTAGATTCAAGTTTAACTATGATAGCCCCCACTCATGGAAAAAATTGATGCAGAAACTTCAGATGGTCGTCAGAAGGGATTCCAATTGTGGTAGTATTTACAATGTGATGATTTCCCAGTGGCTATTTATAGTCTGAAAATATTGAGAGATGGGAGAGTGGTTGTAAGACTATTGGGTAAGGTGCTTATTTAACCAAATAGTCAATATGATAAGTGTCTTTTTTTAAAAGATTTTATTTATTCATGAGAAACAGAGAGAGAGAGAGAGGCAGAGACACAGGCAGAGGGAGAAGCAGGCTCCATGCAGGGAGTCCCATGTGGGACTCAACCCTGAGTCTCTAGAATCATGCCCTGGGCCAAAGGCGGCACTAAACCGCTGAGCCACCCAGGCAGCCCCAATATGATAAATGTCTTAAGAGGAATGCTAAGAAGTGAGATGGTTAAAGTTCATGTAATTATGAAGAGTATAGAAAGAATGCATCTAGACTTAGTTCTTATTTATGTACATTTTAGCCACACAGGAGGATGAATATCTCTCTCTCAAGGGTGACCTCAGAATAATCCAAAGTGCATTTTAGCCTGTCATATAATTAGTAATTTAAGTTCAACTGTCTCAATCACAACTTCTAACTTTAGTGAAATCCCATTGGGCCATTTCATATTATATGGTAGCAGCAAGTTTTGCAGGACATGAAGGCTATAGTTTTGTGGGGCCCCCATAAGAAAAAAATATATAAACACACACTTATTTGGATGCCTCAAGCAAGTGGAAGACCTTTAGTAGCTTCAAGTCAATGCTTCTACTAAACACATTTCATTTCATTCATAGAGGATGAAAAGATCTTGTAAGTGAAGAGTAACTGGAATATCAGTGTGGTAGAAAGAGGAGTAGATGAGATTTAGAACCTGGGTTATAGCCTAGGTTAGTCCACACATTTTATTATTCGTTTCCTGAGTGCAGCATTATAAAAGGCATAATGGAAGTGGCTGTGAACATGACGAATCTGTTCTTCAGGAGTAAACCATTCCAAGCCCAATTTGAATTTGGGGAATAGTATATACACAACCCCCCTCCCTCTTAATAAGCTACAATAGACTTCAGTATACAAATGGCTCTGAGAGATACTACTGTTTAAAGACACACACAACAACGCACAAAGATTGACTTCATTTATCCCAGTGTTCAGCTCTTTTCTTTTTAAATGTGTGTAACACAAAGTAGTATCACCTGGAAAACATTTTGGGCAACACTGCCCTTAGGAATTATCTCTTTCAGCCTCCTTAATTGTTACAGGTGTTCTTAGTTTTCCTCTGTGGCCAAGTAGGAACTGTCATTCTTAAAGAAATTTCAGGCAGTGTATTTTGGACAGGCTTACACACTAGGACTCAATCAGTGGCTCTTATTAGATAGTGCCATTCAACAAGTGGAGATTGGTGATAGGGTGTGGCTAAGTGCTTTACTAGGTTGGAGGAATCAGTCCTTCACAACCCAGGCTTGTTCTCCCTGATTCCTGAGAAGACTTTCTTGTAAGAATTTTGGCCTTCTTAAATGAGCTCTCTGCTTTGTAGTATTGCCTTCCATGCTTATGTGTAGAGGTCACTGCACTGGCGTGTGAATACCACTCAAGCAGCCTGTGTAGTGGTCGCAGGGCCTAGCGAGAGGGAGACTCTCCCCCTTCTGTAGAGTATTTCTCAATGTGGAGGCCTGAAAGGAGGCCTTTTTGACAAGCATGGCTTGAAGCTCAAACTTAATGTCAGAGCCACATCTTTTTAAGGTAATTACCACTTAACCAAACATTTCTGAGTTCCTTATAAATTGCTCCCCTCAGTCACTTAATCCTTTTAGTAACTCTTCTCTGAACTTTGTCCAAGTATTCTACAATTTTGGTAACAAGGACTCTGCAGGGAATGCAGTGTCCAGGTGCAGCAACCTTGCCATGGCATTTGCTGTGGTGGGAGGGGCAACAGAAAGATGATAACCACCCAATGTCCCTTAAGCTCTCATAAATGTATGGCAGCTTTCCAACAAATGGAGTTAGGCTCACAATAAATATGTAGGCAAGTAGACTGGAAATTGCCCCTTCCTTGATTCAGGTGAAAGAGAATCCAGTGCCCTGAAAAGCAAGTGGTGAATGTGTATGGGAAGTTGAAGAAATCCTTCACTTTCTATACTTGACATAATAAATGACATATAGCCATACTTGACAATAAGAAATCATTTTAGGGCAAAGGCTGAGACGGTCTTAACAGGGATATTTTGAGGAAAAGTTAAGGCCTAATCTGAAAGTTACTGTTGTTCTAGCTTTTCTCAGTACTAATACCATATTTATACATAAATAAGATCACTAGAAGAGTGTTCATTATTTTTGTTTTCTCATTTTTTGATGAATCTGAAAAGAAATCTGATGAAATCTAGAAGTCACTTGAAGTCGAGTAACTTGCTCAGGGTCAAACAAATGAGTAAATGGGAAAGTCAGAATTATACCCTAAGTGTGGATGGTTTCAAGCCCTATACTTTTCATTTAATGCTAAACAAACAAACCAAATGAAAACACTCCCACCCTCATATCCTATTTCTAATACTGGTTGAGGAAGTTAGATGTTAACACTTACTGACAAGTCTATTGGCCTTTAAATGTAGTTACTATATCATTTGTGTCCATAGTTGTTGCCGTTTTTTTTAAAGATTTATTTATTTATTTACTTGAAAGAGAGTGAGGGCACAGAGAGAGAGGGAGAAGCAGCCTCCCCTCTCAGCAGGGAGCCCAATGAGGGGGCTCGATCCCAGGACCTGGAGACTACAACCTAAGGAGAAGTCAGACACTTAACTGACTGAGCCACCCAGGTACCACTGTGTCCATAGCTTTTTTTATCTTGTACTCATTAGTTCACTTTTTTGGAGATAACTTTCTTTTACACCAAAAAAAAAAAAAAATGAAATTCCAAAGACATAAGCATCTGGTACTATGGTAAAAGTAAGTTATGCCAAAGTTTGTTGGGGTTTTGGGAGACCCTAACAAGGATACCAGGTGAAAGATTGATAAGGCTGAAGTGCAAAAGTCAATAAAATTTGTGGAAAAAACAGGGTACTCTTATTTCTTGATATTTGGGACATTTAAACAAGTATTTAACAATCTAAGGCTAATTAAACATATGCATAATGGACCACCCTAAGAAATACATAAATTACTCATGCAGGAAACTACATATCTCTGTGGCAAACTAATGTTTGAACCATATTTAAAATGCATAAATATTGCTATAAAACAAAACTGGGCAAGGAGAACCATACCAGAAGGAGTATAGTATTTAACGACAAATATGCATATTACTGTAGCATTTTAAAGATACTTTTTATAATCATGAAAGCTTAAGATTTCAACCGAAGTGCCATTATTTCTCACAACCCTGGAAGATTGCTTGCTATTAAGATTCTCAATTCACTGTTTCTGATGGGGGTGTGGAGTGGTAGGGGGCACTGGTCACATGCTCTCAATATCAGATTGGGCTTTTGTTCTAAACACGTTCTAGTGTAGATTTTTGCCTGACCACTGCAGGGTTATTGTTTCATTAAGGAACCACTAATCAAGTGAGGATTTTTAGGGGATAGACTACTACATGGAATCCAGAACTATCCTTTCCTTCTCAGATCTAACAAATCTTTGTATCAGCCCTATCCGACTTTGGAGGCTGGGTTCTGGAGATCTTTGAACACAGCTGGACTCTCAGGTAGTTTGGTCTTTGGGGGCTGATATACTTAAAATAACTTTGAATAGTTAAATCTGACCACGTGTGAAATGGCAGTTGCCTTTTAATTTTAATGGAATATTTTAGAGCATTTTTATGGAAAAGCTCTTAAAGTTCGTTTTTTCACTACCTTAATGAAAGGGGAAAATGTGTTGCTGTTGCTGTTATTTTTTATAATAAATTTAAAGCAGTTCCTGCAAATCTTAACAAGTAGAATCAAATATTTAATGCTTTTGGCAAAACCCCTTTATAAAATTTCCAGAACAAAATAAAATATTCTGAATTTAAGCTTCTTTGAATAAAACAGACTGAATTTTGAAGAGTACTTACATCATGTATCAATATTTCCAAGTTAATTTAGTATATGGAATCAAATCACATCATTACTACAATAGTTACCGTTGCATCTGAAAAGATTTGTTTTCAGATTTTTAAACCAGAATAGAAAGTTATATTCACAAATATGATATTTCAGATAGAAATACATTTGTTTTTTTTTTTTTTTTACACAGCATATTTCTTCTATACATGTAAATCAGGGTATCTTATACCAGCTTTTTGCATTCTAAAAGCTGCATCGTTAAGTTTGGAACTGTACAAAGGCTGATTGTTTTGGAAAAGAGGTAGTGATGAGCTGGTAATTTTTAGCAAAGGCTCTCCAGGAAAAAAAAAAAAAAAAAAAACACGAATCAAGAACCACCTTGATTCGATGGTTCCTAATAGTGTAAACATGAAATGTGGAGTTAAGAAGACATGTGTAAATCATCTCTTAGCAATTGATGACAGCCTGCATGATGAATTCCTTTATATTTTCTAAACATGCAGCATGGAAGCCATCAGTTATAAAACCCTAAGTTAATGGGAAAAATTGGCTTACCTGGGTAAGATGGACTAATATGGTTACTGTGGGTATAGACCACCTGGGAAGGTTTCAACAGGATTTAGTCATTTTTCAGAGGGAGCATTTTGAGAAAAGAGTATTTTATATAAATTATATGATACGTTAGGTTCTCTTGAGTACTCAGCCTCTTTGTGAAACATGTTGTGTTTGGTGGTATTATTGGCCATTTTCAGTTCTGTGTAATTTTCTATTCTGTGAATACATCAGAATTTACTTATCCATTACGTTTGGTGGTCATTTAATATAGTAGACATTTGAGAAATTTTCACTGTGCTGCCATGGACGCTCTTGTTTAGATCTTTTGTGAATATCTATATTTGCATTTTTGATGGCTTAAGTGTGGGGTAATAGGATATATACCTTTGGCTTTAGCAGATCTAACCTGTATTATTCTATTACTTTGTGACAAATTACCTCAAAATTAGTGGTTTAAAATAAAACTTATGTCACAGTTTCTGGGAGTCAGGAATCTGCATAGCTTACCGAAATGCAATCAAAGTTGGTCAGGCTGGGACCTCTGGGTGGCGCAGCGGTTTGGCGCCTGCTTTTGGCCCAGGGCGCGATCCTGGAGACCCGGCATCGAATCCCACGTCGGGCTGCCGGTGCATGGAGCCTGCTTCTCCCTCTACCTGTGTCTCTGCCTCTCTCTCTCTCTCTGTGACTATCATAAATAAATAAAAATTAAAAAAAATATTAAAAAAAAAAAACAAAGTTGGTCAGGTTTGTAGTTACTTCAAGGTTTGAGTACATTCACTGATTAAGAATCTATAAACCTCAGTAGGTAGCAATGAGGAATTTGCTATGCTAATTCTGTTTAAGTTTCAGAGTTAGGTACATAACTACTTGGTAACTATCTCTCGTTCTTCTCTGTCTGTCCTAGTTATAAACTTTAGTAGCTATAGTACTGTATATCTATATATGTGGTCTGACAAAACAAAAGGAAATACAAAAAGTCAAAAATAATTTTTTATTTATGTTATTCATAAAGAATCTGACTGTTCTGCTCTGAATGAGCTTTGAGCTGAATTGTTCAAAATTATCATCATTTGTATGATAGAATGCTAATATAGTTCTGGGAAATATGTCTTCTAGGGAAATATTTTATTAAAATAATTATAGCTAATGCTTGTTGCAGTAGTCTCTATTCTAAGAGATTCTTCTTATCCACACCCACCCACCCCCCATTTTGCAGATAAGAAAACTGAACACAAAGTGTTGCAGTCACTTGTCCAAGTTTGCCACACCTGCTAACTGGGATTAGTCCAGTCTGCCTCACAGGTTTGTGCTCTCAGTCAACACACACAACTCATATGTTGCTTTTGCTTTGAAAGAAGCCTACTCATTACCCTAGTTAGCTGATCGCTTTGAATGTTCATCTTTGAAGTAATTTAATTTACATAAGGTTATTTCCACCTATGTGGTTAAGAGATATATATAGTGAAGCTATCATTGATTTTCAGAGAATAGGCAGTTTGAAAACCATCTTAAGGTTAGGACAGTTCTGAGCTAGGTAATCTTTGGATTACATTAATAAGATGGATATTAAATAGTAATGTGGCAAAATAATATGTACCCTTGCCTTTAGTTAATTGAAATCATCTATCAAACTGTAAATGTATATACTTTCTATCCCTCCTTATTCACATATATATCACCTTAAATTCAACATATATATGTGAATATGTCCCTATACACATGTGCAAATATATATATATGTCATATATGTATGAATTTTTTAAAGAAGTAAGGAAATATAAATTAAGGGAACATAATAATAGGAAAAACAAAATGGAGCCAAGAATGAGGATAGGACACGAAAACAATGTTTCAAGGTCTTCTATTTTCAAGAGCTGCATCACAATTTTGGGTCTGAAATTTTTTGGACCAAAGCAAAGGAGGGAAATAATATGGGGTGTTCATGTTATGCCAATTTAAAAATATTTTTATGCATTTATAATCACATAGTGATAACAACTTTACTATTAACATCCAGAGTTAATCAGAATCTATGAATCTCCTCCATCTCCCAGAACATGCACATCGTTTAGCGTACTTTTTTAAGTATTTTTATTTTTAGATCTTTTGGAATCCTTTTGATTGATTGGGTGTATTTGCATATTCTCTTATCATTGTGTTTTTGATTCCTGGTTTTTCTGATTCCTCAGGAATAATTTCTTAGCAATTGAGTTAATTTTAGAGTCAATTATCAATTCCTATTCAAACTTAACTGCAGGCTTTATCTTTGCTTACAATTTTTTTCTTATATCATCTTCTTTCTTGAATTCAGTTTTTATTTTGTTATGGTACATTATTTCGTATTTTTTCAGAAAGGCTATAGGTGTTCAGCTCAGACTTTGCATACTATAATTTGCCCTGGTTTTAATTTTTAAAAATTTTTAAATCTCCTCTAGTTTTCAAAGTATCGTTTAATTTTGTATGTAAATTCTAATTGTCTCTTGCTAGAGTATTGTTCTGTTGTCTTCTAGCATCTATTGTAGGTGAGAGGTCTGATGCTGTTTTAATTTTTCTGTCCACTTGGTTATTTATACCCTATCTCTTTCATAGTCTGTTACAACTTCCTACTTAATGTCTAGATGTTATTGCTTGCACTACTGCTGATGGGTTCTTTCAATATGAAGAGACTTCATCTGGCAGAAACTTTGCTTCTGCTCTTGTTTTTGCTACTTATTTGATTTTTTCCTTCTATTTTTTATTTTCTTTCTTGAACGCCTACCAGATGGATGGCAGAACTTTTAGATAAACATATCTCATCTTTTCTCTAACTTTATATATAAATATAAAATATATATGTATAAAATATATATGTATAAAGTATATTTAATATATATATTTAAAGATTTTATTTATTTATTCATGAGAGATACATAGAGAGAAGCAGAGACATAGGCAGAGGGAGAAGCAGGCTCCCTGCAGGAAGCGCAATGTGGAACTTGATCTCAGGATCCAGGGACCTGAGCCAAAGGCAGAGACTCAACCACTGAGCCGCCCAGTCCCCCCCCTCATCTTTTTAATCTCTTTTTTCTTCTCACTGAATTCTGATAGGATTTTTCTGCTTACCCCTCCCTCTCACTATTTTAATCTGAAGTCTCATTCATTCTGCAGTCCAGCCCATATTTCAATAATCTTGATGATTTCCAAAAACTCTGTTTCTTTTTCACTGCATGCTGTTTTGAAAGTTTTTTTTTTATTTCCTATCTTTTCCTTTTGAAACTACCTGTAGTTACAAATTGATTCTTTCCAATTCCCTATATTTTTATTCCTCAGGAATTAGTGTTTTGTTGAATATTGTGCTTTTTGAAACATTTGGTTGACCTCATGTAGTTGAGATTTGGTTGCCTGTATATATCTAAAGATGAGTCTATCATCAAAGATTGTTAACTTGAAGACCATAGAGCAATAAGGATAGAATTCAGGATGTTCATGCATTTATATGGGGAAAATGATCTTATTTCACTGGCTTAAAAATGAAATTTAGCAATTCCTTCAATTATGAATGTAGGCAAAAACTATAGGAGTATTAGCAGTATCACAGATATTTCATATCACATTAGTTTGTAAGCGTGGATGATAATCATTGCTGCTTCAAAACTTTAATAGTGTTTGGCCTACTGCTAGATCTTGTCATTTTATGTACTAATAAAGAAGCAAGTATATTTTTATATTATAATTTAAAAAAATATTTTGAGGGATGCCTGGGTGGCTCAGCAGTTGAGTGTCTGCAGTAGGCTCAGGGCATGATCCCGGAGTTCTGGGATCAGGTCCTGCATTGGGCTCCTGCATGGAGCCTGCTTCTCCCTCTGCCTGTGTCTCTGCCTCTCTCTGTGTCTCTCATGAATAAATAAATAAACCTTTTAAAAAATACATTTTATACTTTCATTTTGATGTAATTGGTTTCCTTTATAATTCTATAAATTTTAAAAATATCATACATTTCAGAACATTATTCTGAGAAGGGCTCCATGGGTTTCATTAGACAAAGAAGTTCACATGGCACAAAAGACACTAAAAACCCCAGGCTAGGCTGATCACTTTGATTGCTGGAACACAGTTCATCAGCCTAGGGAATGATACTTGTCCCTTGCTAATTAGTATAGGAACTCTGACTCTGTTGGTTCTGCAAAGGAGAGGTTTTGACAGGCTTGGGTGTAGGAGGTACTTGTTTTCTTCTATGAGATCTCCTAACCCTTACAGTAGTGAGGGACACATACTTCCCCCACAGTCCATTCTCTCCATGCTGGATTAGAACTCCCATTTTTATGGGAGACCAGTACTTTCTGCTTAGGGCAACACCAAAATGGCTCTGTCTGTGGAGGTGGGTTCAGCTATTCTGCTGCCCATTCAGCGTCCATTCCTCTTGGCCCCTGTTGTCTCTGATTCACAGATTTAATCTATGATTCTAGTAGGTAAACTCAGATTTTCAGGAAATTGTCTCCTTCATTCGTATGGAATTAAGATGTGTGTGTGTGTGTGTGTGTGTGTGTGTGTGTGTGTGTGTCCTTTGAGATTTGCAGTCAATCTGATTTCATCTACCAGAAAATTCTTTCTGTTCATGGACACTGATCATATCCTTCTTGAAATTTTAGGCTTACTGTGGATTTATTTAGACTTTTATGCTTTCTTCAATTTGGTGGAGGTAGAATAGATGAACAATTATATTTAGCTGCTTTCTTGAATCAGAAATCTTGTCTTCTTTATATTGGCTTAAGTAAGGATTTAGAGTATATAGCAGTGGTATTCAAACCTCAAACTTGCAGACCTCTTTTAAAGAAAAGCCAGAGTTTTTGCAGACTTATAGCTAGAGTTTACTGACTTAGCTTTAGAAACACTGTTGTACTTCAGATCTCTACTGGATTTGTACATTTTTTTAAGTTACTTGTAAATAGGGCAGTGATTATTCTATAGTTATTTCCTTTGACCCAGCCTACCTCTCATCTAGAGGTTTCTGTGGTCTGTGTAGTTAAAATCATATTCTTTGGTGAGACACTCGTATCAGGCATTTATAACTGTGCTTTGTTTGGTTGCTGCTTGAAAACAAATTTAGTAAAATTTTATTTGTGCTTCTATCTTGGTTATACTCTTGCCTGTTATTCAGGTGTCTCCTATGTTGGAATATCCGTATAGATCCAGGGCAAGTCACACTTTCAGGGACTGACAACAGGAAAATTCTGTATGCTAGATTTTCCCGCATCAGAAAAATCCAAGTAATTTGACATTGACACAAACATTTAGAAGTATTTCAGTTTGTACCAAATTACTTAATTTATCATCACTTAAATTTGAAGATTGAAGACATGGTCCCTGCCTATATTTTTAGCTTATTAAGTAAACTTTAGTTCTTGAAATTATTTACCTTTCATTTTAGAATTAACTTATAATGTAAATTCTTCTTAATTTCAGTTTTTAAATGACCTCAGAATGCTTTAAATAGTCAAGAAGAAGAATTTTGAGAGGAAGAAGACAGAATTGAAAAAATCATGCCGCCTCCCCTAGTTTTAAGTCTAAAACTCAAAATCTCAAAATATTAGTTCCATCTCAGGTTGTAGTTAAATAAAAGAGTTTTAAGAGCTGGCTCCCTAAATACACAATGCAAACATTGGTAAGATGGAGCTGAGTTTATTGCTTGGTGTGGTGGGGAAATAAGCACCAACTCACAGAAGGGGAAAGGTAAGGTCAGAATTTATTGAGGATTGGAAGTTTAGCTTAAATCTGATCTTTTGCTGTGGGGAATTGATTAGAATTGGGTAAGAAGTCCAGGATTGGCAGAAAGGTCAAGGGGAAGATTTTGAGACAAGGGATTCAAAGACTCCAAGGGCACACCTATCAGTCAATACTTTCCAATGAAGAATTGTTGAGTCTTTTGGGAAATTCCTGTAATGAACATTCACACCATTTTCTTGATTGGGTAGGATAGTCTTGGAAAAGTAAGAAAAAAAAAAGTTAATAGAGACAGTGGAATAGAAAAATCACATGAATGTAGGCAGTAAGGTGTGGTTTCCTTTCTCAGTGCCCAGACTGATGTGTGGGTAGATGATTTTACTTATCAAGATTCTCAAGATTTATCTGGATTGTGTAACCCTGCATTTGCTCTGCAGTCAGATCTCATTGAGATCCTAATTCCCTGCTCCTCCTCACTGGAAGGTGGTAAAATAAAATCTCACCTCAAGCAGGAATACTGATTGTGTAACTGGCATATTCTGAAGTCTTTGGATCATGACAGATATAGTGTGATGCTCTAAAGTTCGGATGCAGGAGACAGAAGACCTGCGAGTCAGTTACTCCAGTCCCCAGCGTGGGCAGACAGGACATGTGGGCTACCAGCCTCACACAGTGTGACTTTGTAGGCAACAAGAGGGCTTTAGCTATGGACAAACAAGGGCCTAGAGGTGGATAACTTATAAGTAGTTTTTTTCCAGAGCGACCAGTGAGATTATCAGGACAGGATTAAAAACAAAGACTCTTCCAGGGTGGATTTCAATGATCTTTTCAGTATAGACGGCTTTTTAGAGGCCTCCAGCTGCACCTTAAAACAGCTGTCACAATGTAAGACAAATAAGTCTCTCCTGTGACAAATATATTCTATTCTTCTTCTCCCTCCAAATACATATCACCTTCCTATCTGTATAGGAAAGATCAAAATTTCCATTTTATTAAAATTTGCACTGAGGCTTCTGTTAATGTATCCTTTTCTATCATTAAGGTACTTCAAAAGGTACATGATACCCAAAGTACCAGAGCACACATCAAATTGTTTAGTGCCTATGTACTGAACTGAAAGAAAAAAAAAAGAGGATGAGTAACAGGAAAAAATACCAATTTCAAAATCTTATTTCAGTGATGCTCAAAGGATCTTTCTTGCTTTCACAAGTTTCAGAGCAAGATAGGGTCCTTTCTTTCTTGTAGCTTGGAGTAACTTTCCTGCCAACCGCCCATCTAACCTCTGTCACTAGAAAGCTATGTGCTGGCAAACTGGCCTCAACAGTTCAAGGTTGGAGAACCCCAGCCAACGCCCGAGGGTGGGACAGAACCCAGGCGCCAAGCAGTATCCTCGGGCTGCTAATTTGCTGGACACACAGAGCCCTGTTCTGTAACCTCCCCCTAGGTTGTGGGTGAGTGGAACCCATTAACATTTAAAAATATTTGCAGAAATCAGAGGGGGGGATAAGGTATTTCTGGAGGGCCAGTACTCAGTGCACTTTCATGCGTGCCAAAGTTTGCTGGCACGGCTCAGCCTGTGATAGAGAACATCTGGGCGACTGCTGCTGTAGCATATAGTGGGGCGGAGGGCAGGGAACAAAGGGGGCTTGTGAGAGCATGTTCGAGGGGGGAAATGCTCGGTGCAAAGGCGGCCTTACTTAATGCCTATCCCAGGCTCAGCTGGGGGAGGGGATTGAGGACAGGCATGGAAGGTTTTGCCCTTCTGTTGCCTCGATAACGAATGCTGGAGACGGAAGCAACATTGCACTGGCTAGTAGGGCTGCAGAGATCTTTGTTTCCACTGCTCGACAGACATGTGCCTAAGTGTGAAGATGCAGCCAACAACAATCACCCCCATTAGCCTCCTAACTGCTGCTCCTTCTCTTGGAGCCACATGGTTGGGGGGCAAGGGAGCAGGAGGTAGATTGGAGGGGAGGGAGGGTTGCTAGAACATTTCCAGGCCAGACAGATTGTCATTGTTTCCCCTATTGCCAGTCCCATCCATATGGAAACAAGATAAAATGAGTTGCATATCATGAATAGGTATATTTCGAACACAAAAGTGCTTTTATTAACTGAAGGTTAAGGTCAGTCTGTTGAAAATCTGTCATTTGTGAGTAGAATTTTGTATTGGATTCTGATTTATGCATGCCACACCTTACTGAGCATGCATATCTATGTAAGAAAAATCCATGTTTAGGCATTTATTAAGTCACAGGAGGCTTGAATTGCTGATATATGATAGGAACCACTACAGTTCTTTATAAGAATGAAAAAACTACTACCTCCTTTACCAGTCAGATATGGTTTGGATACAAGCTGGTCTAGGTGTTCCAATAAATGTGATGTATATACTTCACTTACAAAGTCCTCCCTGTCTGTACCTTTTCCTCCCTGTCTGTACCCTTTGCTCTCTAGGTCATTGCTACCTTTAGTGCTCAGTTCTAAAAAAAGAGTCCCACATTTTTAATATTGCTAAGAGCTCTCTGTTCTGTGGATTCATCTGACAACCTAGACAAAACACTTAAAAGTGCTACGGGTTTTGTGGTGGCAGGGATGCCAATACTAGTTGGCCTAAGGGTGCCAAGTTTCTGGAATCTTCACAGTCCATTCATTTAACAAATATTTATCAAGTGTCTACTGTAATGGACTCTAGGGTTATAATATTCAACAAGATAGTCCCTCCTTTTCAATGCTGGGAGCCCCAAATAATATACTTGATACTCTAAATAGTGATTTCTGGTAAAACTTTATTCAATTACCCTTATTGCTCTGATGACTTTTATTTTATTATATTGGCCTCTACTATTTTAGATTGTTCACAATATTTTTAGACTTACACTACTAAGATCACCTGTTCTGCTGTTCAAAAATGGCTACTAAATTGAGGCTAGTCTGTGATTTTGAATTCTAAGTGATCTGATATCCATGACTTGTCTGTCTGTCTCCCTAACTTTAGTCTAAAATAGACCAATTAGTGTCTTAAGAGGTTTGGCTTTGGCAAAAAGTAGTTAAAAACTATTGTTAGTCCTACGTTGTTTAGAATTTGAGTTTACTTCAATTATTTATGTTAAGAATTATGTTCTGCTACTCATAGTTTCACATTTCTGATTGCTTATTAATATTTTAAGATTTTCTTTTACCTTTAATTTTTTTTCTGAGACTTTCCCCTCTCCTTCTCCTTCCTTTTCCAAGCAATAAATCAGATCCACTAAGTGGCAGATTTATTCCAGTTACTCCAAGATAAACCATTTTTCAGACTAAAATCACGAACAGTTACTTCAAATCCTATCAGGTATTCTCTCTCTGAAATATAATTATCATAAACTATAAATTCCCTTATCTCAGAAGTGATAGGCATCTGATGTTATGTAGAAATAGAATCTATAACTCGAACTACAAAACAATGATCTTGGCCAATTTTTAGTCTGATGGAAGCTACCAGAAAAAAATGCATATTAACACCAAATTTTGCCTCTATCCTTGCACAACTATGTATCTGTTTATAAGAAACTGTACCCTAAGTGAGTAGCTCCACTCTCTTTTGAGGTTAACTGACATCTCCATGCAATTATTGCCTGTTGTATATAATGGATATTCAACTGTTAAATAGAACTTACATTCTTGAAATTAAGACATCTTAAGGATTGAGAAAGTAAAATATTACTCTTAGTATATCAGTGACATAGAAGTTGACACCAAAATCCTGAAAATACTATAAAATGTATCCAGCCCATATTAATTGAGAACAAACCAATATATAGAAAGTTCATCCCTAAAATTTTAGGTCCCTTTTATATTATATGGAGACTCAAATGCCTGAAATTATGCATTAGGTTCCAAAGAAAATGTAGAAATCATCATTAGGCCCAAGAGTGATTCTCTGCATTCACTATTCTGAAGCAAATAACTGAGTCTTGACTAAAGCCTTAGGAGATTCTACTGTGATTTTGTTTCTTTCACCAAGCTAACTACAGTGAGTCCTTTGAAATTAATCCTCCATTTAAGAGTAGTGCTAGTGGTATAGGTCCATGTCATAATTTCTTCCTTCATCTGTATCCAATCACCAACAGCATCTAATATTTGATGTCTATTCCCTTTGTTCAGCCAGTTGGCTCATATCAACCTGTTTTAGCTCAGAAGGTGCTGAAGTGACAAAAACATCCAATGGTCAGTCTTACAAATGCAATGGCTTATTCAAATTGCACATGGTTAGACAGTTGGTTTTCAAAGAGGTATTCTGAGTTTGATGTCAGGGGCCCGCTGCCCATGAAGCATCTCAGGAGTTCAGGCCACCTTACATGGTTGTCCATTAGTCCAAAGCTGCCCACTGGGATAACACTTCTGCATACAGCAGAAGAGTTTGGAGTTGCCCATCTGGACATGATGGGGAGGATCGACTCAGCTGCTACAGATGATCCAAAAAGCTCTATGTTTTTCATGACTCATTTTATACCCTTATTGTAGTCCATCTCTGGATGAGCTCAACTGTCTTGTCAGCACTTTATCTGCACAGCGGCCCTGTTCTGCAGCTTCAGCCAGTAAACACTGTCTTTAAGTATCCTTCATGTAAGGAGATGTAACACATTTATTGAGCTGCTGAGGCATTTCTCTTACACAACTCTACAAACAACCTCCACTTCTTTTTTTTTTTTTTTTTTTTTTTTTACAACCTCCACTTCTGTCTGAGATCTGAGCTCTTTATTTACTATCCACTTGGCCTTGAGCCCATCCTTATTCTACTGCAGTATCACTGGCCCCTGAGCAAGACCCAAAGTGTCATAACCCACACAGCAGTCACCCACAACCTACTACTGGCACAATTCAGTCATCTCTAGCACGCTTATTTCCTCTTTAATGTGAACACAGCAGTTTTTCAAGTATCAGCTGATGATTTTGACAATATAAATATGTACTCATAATCATGAACTGTCATTAATAACTTCCCTGAAACTTCAGAAACTCAGCAGCAGATATATCAGAACTCACCGGATCTGTCAGCCTCTCCCTCTGGGCCTGGGTCCTCTGCCCGTGCCCAACGGAGCCTGTTCGCGTCGACTGTCTGGACTGCCCCATCCCAACTTTCTACCCTTTGAAAACACCAAGAATAATGTCCCTGCATCAGTTTTTACTAGAGCCAATCACCTGTCATGCCTGGAACTGGGAACGTACCCAGATTGCTCTTAGCCCCAATAATCATGAAGTCCACATCTATAAGAAGAACGGGAGCCAGTGGGTAAAAGATCCTGAACTCAAGGAGCACAATGGACACATCACAGGTATCGACTGGGCTCCTAAGAGTGACCGCATCGTCACTTGTGGGCAGACGGCAATGCCTATGTCTGGAGTCAGAAAGATGGTGTCTGGAAGCCAACCCTGGTGATCCTGAGAATTAATCGTGCAGCGACTTTTGTCAAATGGTCCCCGCTAGGGAACAAATTTGCTGTGGGACGTGGAGCACGACTCATTTCTGTTTGTTACTTCGAGTCTGAAAATGACTGGTGGGTAAGCAAGCACATTAAAAAGCCAAATCGGGGCATCCCTGGGTGGCTCAACCGCTGCCTTTGGCCGGGGGCGGGGTCCTGGAGTCCTGGGATCGAGTCCCACGTCGGGCTCCCTGCATGGGGCCTGCTTCTCCCTCTGCCTGTGTCTCTGCCTCTCTCTCTCTCTCATAAATAAATAAAATCTTAAAAAAAAAAAAAAAAAAGCCTATTCGCTCCATGGTCCTCAGCTTGGATTGGCATCCCAACAATGTTTGCGGCAGCAGGATCATGTGATTTCAAGTGCAGAGTGTTTTCTGCCTACATTAAAATAAAGAAAGAAGAAAGAAGAAAGAAAGAAAGAAAGAAAGAAAGAAAGAAAGAAAGAAAGAAAAAAAGAAAGAAGAAAGAAAGAAAGAAAGAAAGAAAGGAAGGAAGAAAGAAAGAAAGAAAAGAAGAAAGAAAGAAGAAAGAAAGAAAAAAAAGAAAGAAAGAAAGAAAGAAAGAAAGAAAGAAAGAAAGAAAGAAAGAAAGAAAAGAAGGAAATGGATGCAAAGCCAGCCAGTACGCCCTGGGAAGGCAGGATGCCTTTTGGTCAGCTGATGTCAGAGTTTGGTGGCAGTGGCCCTGGTGGCTGGGTGCATGGGGTCGTCTTCTCTGCCAGCGGGAGCCGCCTGGCCTGGGTCAGCCCCGACAGCACTGTATCTGTTGCTGATGCCTCAGAAGCGTGCAGGTCTCAACTCTGAAAACAGTTCCTGCCCCTCCTGAGTGTGTCATTTGTCTCGGAGAACAGCGTTGTAGTGGCAGGCCATGACTGCTGCCCAATGCTGTTTAACTATGATGACCGTGGCTGCTTGACCTTCCTCTCCAAACTAGACATTCGGAAACAGAGCATCCAGCGCAACGTGTCTGCCTTGGAGCGCTCCAGAAACATGGACCAGAGGGCCTCAACCCAAGGCCGCAACACAGCCTCGGAGATGCTGCACCAAAACGGCATCACTCAAGTGTCTATTTATGAGGTGGACAAGCAAGACTGTCACAAATTTTGCACTACTGGCATCGATGGGGCCATGACAATTTGGGATTTCAAGACCTTAGAGTCTTCCATCCAGGGCCTTCGGTTAATGTGAAGCTGAGTGAGCCTCCCAGATCCAGCATGACAAACTGACAGACTGACAAACTGACAAAATGTGCTGACACAGCCCCACCGTATGCATGGTGGTGAGCAGAGCCAGCCGCAAGGAAACACTGAAGACACATTTGGCGCCAATATCGTTTGTGTGTTTTTTTGTTTGAATATAGGTGGTGACAGTGTTGGTTTTTAAAAGCAGCAGTGATTTGGGGTTTATTTTGTTTGTTTGTTTTTACTATTTCATTCCATTCTTGACCAAAGCTTCTCTTTAAGTAGTTTATTATGGAAAATTGTCACACTAACTTAAAGGAAACGGTGGGAAGTATGTAAATTGTCTGCTAAACAATTAAATAAAAATACTGAATGTGAAAAAAAAAAAGAACTCACCCTAACTATGGTTGTTCAGTGCTATGCAAATCATCTTGAATTGCTCAGTGTTGCCCAGAGAGGTGATTTGTTTTTCTTTTGTGTAAAATATCATTCAACTAAAAAATCTAACCTTAATGAAGAGCTACATTAAAGACATAGGGTTGAAAACAGGCTGAAATCACAGTGATGCCCAGAATGGAAGGTACTGAAATCAAATACTTCACAGCAGAGGGCAATCAGACTCAGTCTAAGCCAAAATGACTTTGCTCTTACAGAAAAATTGTATCTAACTCTCACTTTAGTGAAAGGTCATTTTCAAAAGCAATATGTTAAGTTCCTATGAAATTTAAAATTGTAAAAGTAATATTTATTTTTCCATTTTCCTTTGTAAATGAGTGTAAGATTGGCAGTGTGTAAAGAAGTGAATCCTCATTGAGGGATCTTGTTCCTCTGACTTAAATTTATTCCTAAGAGAACAGATAGCAACAAAGGTCAGACACAGTCACTGCAATAAAATCTTTGGTGGAACCACTTGAGCTAGTATCCCAATGTTTATAATCTGATTTTTTGGGCTTCATTTACCACAGAGGTGATTAAAGGCTTCAATTCATCTCCTTCCTGTAGCATGCCTCATGGGGAGAATACGTTGTCCCTAGTGATGTTTAAATAGTTCTCCAGCTGGTGGGTTTCTAAAGGTGTTTCTCAACCTTTTTATAACCCCTGCCCCTCTTTGATAAAGAAAAATCTCATGTTTCTCTGGAAATTATTTTATGCCCTGCCTGTTAAAGAGAAGGACCGTGATGAGTGAGAAAGAGGGAGGATGGCCCATTTGTTTTCTGTTTTCTGTGTTTCTTCATGGGCCACAAAGATTATATATGAAAACTTTTCTGTAGCTTTTGAAAAATCTTTTCTGTTTATTTGTTGTTAGATATTGAAAAATAGAATATGGAACATGTTTTATATAAACTATGTATGTTCCATACTTTGCTTCTATTACCCCTCTCTAGATATGCAAGACTATATAGCAACTTGCCCTGATAAATGGAAATAACATTGTTTCTCAAATGTTAAATTAATTTTTTTTTTAGTTTTTATTTATTTATGATAGTCACACACACACACACACAGAGAGAGAGAGAGAGAGAGAGAGAGAGAGAAGCAGAGACATAGACAGAGGGAGAAGCAGGCTCCATGCACCGGGAGCCCGACGTGGGACTCGATCCCGGGTCTCCAGGATTGCGCCCTGGGCCAAAGGCAGGCGCTAAACCGCTGCGCCACCCAGGGATCCCTCAAATGTTAAATTAAATGAAAACTAAATTTTTGAGGCAGAGGACATGTTTTTAGCCTGAGGATAAAAATATGAATTTTTCAAATTATAATCTAGTATTTTAGCTCTTGAACAATCAGTTTTAGTACGAGATGGGCAATAATCAATTTCAGAAGACAATGGAAACACTATTGTGTCATTTTCTACTTTCCAGCCAAATGAAGGAATTCCTAGAAGACATCTTCAAACTATTAGTAATCACTAACAAGTTATATTCTGATGACTATTGTGCTTTCAGCTCTTTTTGCCTTCTCTAGATGGTAAAGTATTCAATTGTCTGATGAAAATACATATAGGTGTCCTTTATCCATATCAAATCATCTCCTATTATTATTGGTGAAATCTACTTTTTATTCTAGTCCTGAATTTCATATGGTTACCTGTAATCAGTCATTTTACTTGGAAAACTAGAAGCTTTATATGGATCTTCTGCACTTGTGAGGCCCTTTCACCTCCAATGATAGGACGTTGCTCTTTTATGTTTAGCCAACATAATCTCTTGTTAGAACAAATTATTTTAAGATTTGTGTGGAATCAGAGAAGACCCCGAATAGCCAGGGGAATTTTAAAAAAGAAAACTATAGCTGGGGGCATCACAATGCCAGATTTCAGGTTGTGCTACAAAGCTGTGGTCATCAAGACAGTGTGGTACTGGCACAAAAACAGACACATAGATCAATGGAACAGAATAGAGAATCCAGAAGTGGACCCTCAACTTTATGGTCAACTAATACTCGATAAAGGAGGAAAGACTCTCCATTGGAAGAAAGACAGTCTCTTCAATAAATGGTGTTGGGAAAATTGGACATCCACATGCAGAAGAATGAAACTAGACCACTCTCTTTCACCATACACAAAGATAAACTCAAAATGGATGAAAGATCTAAATGTGAGACAAGATTCCATCAAAATCCTAGAGCAGAACACAGGCAACACCCTTTTTGAACTTGGCCACAGTAACTTCTTGCAAGATACATCCACGAAGGCAAAAGAAACAAAAGCAAAAATGAACTATTGGGACTTCTCTCGTAAAATTCTTTTGGTTACATCTCTGATCCCTTCAAGAAGCCACTTTTTAAAAAATATTTTGCTATGAGTCAGAAACTGTGTTAAGCATTCATTCTCATGTGCCCCCCAATCCCATAGCAGCCTACTGTTATAGTCAGTGTCTTCTGCAAGGTCAATCAGCTAGTAAGTGGTAGAGCCAGAGTTCAAACCCAGATCCATCTAAGTCCAAAGCCTATCGTCTGCAGTCTGCATATAGCCTTCAGAAGTGATACTTGACTCTTCTTACAGCATTCTCTGTATCCTCATTGAATTACTTTTGGAGCCAATTAATTTACTTGATTTATCTTGTCTGAATGTTGGATAAATATCTCATACCACCTTGGACAATATGCAGGTCACTTGTCGATGTTCCCATCCTTGTGGTTTCCTTTTAGGACCTGAAGACTGTTGGTAATCAACTTGCTCAAGCCTAACTGTCTAGATGTCTTCTTTTATCTTGTAGAGTCTGTTTTTTTTTTTTTTTTCTTTTGGACTTTCTCCTGTGAATAAGGAGAATAGGGACAGGCTTAGGTTTTTTTAAAACTTAAAATGTTAGGAAGTTGTCAATGGACATTAAAATATTGCTATCTATGCTGGATTAGCAAAGTCTACCCAAGGCTACATTTTGATAAACCGGATTTCATATGTGAAAGGCATTGGTGTCACAAGATATGAGGATGATGATCATTCTCTGGGAGTGCTTTTCTATCTCTGCAAATTGAAAACTGTTGACAGAAAAAAAAAAAAGAAAGAGAACTGTTGACAGGAATTTAAGAACCCAAGAGAGTCTTGATGGCAGTGAAAGCTCTGTATATTAAAATACACTACTTGGAATTTCTTTAGTGAGGGTAACCAAATTTGAGGACCACTTCATTTTTCTTAGGTATCTTATATCCTTAGCAACAATACCGGTTCACTTGGTGGAATTTGGTCCTGGGAATTTGTGATGATGAAAATAATTAATATTGCTATATTCTATAAATTTTTTTTTATTTATGATAGTCATACAGAGAGAAAGAGAGGCAGAGACACAGGCAGAGGGAGAAGCAGGCTCCATGCACGGGAGCCTGATGTGGGATTCGATCCCGGGTCTCCAGGATCGCGCCCTGGGCCAAAGGCAGGCGCCAAACCGCTGCACCACCCAGGGATCCCAATATTGCTATATTCTAAAGCTAAGAGGTAAAATCACATGTGACAATTTCGACCTTTTTTCCCCCCTCAAAGTACTGGCACAAAGTTAGTTGAATTTCACAAAGTACACCCATTGAAATTCAGCCATTTCTGAAATGAGAGAAGGTGTCATTTTAAATGCTAAATGATGCATTTCCTCTGGAAAAGATGCAAAAGAATAAATAAATGTTAACATAAAGAATTTGATATCCTAGTTAACAGCAAAATTTAAGAAAATTTCCCAAAGAAGACATAGAGATGGCCAACACACACGTGAAAAGATGCTCAACATCATTGATATTACGTTACAACTGTCAGAATGCCTAAAATCAACAACACAAGAAACAGTAAGTGCTAATGAGGATGTGGAGAAAGGGGAATCATCTTGCACTGTTTTTTTTTTTTTTAAGATTTTATTTATTTATTTATGACAGACACAGAGGGAGGGAGGGAGGGAGGGAGAGAGAGAAGCAGGCTCTAAGCAGGGAGGCCGCCATGGGACTCGATCCTGGTCTCCAGGATCATACCCCGGGGCCGAGGGCGGTGCTAAACCACTGAGCCACCAGGGCTCAGTGCACCTTATTTTGCACTGTTTGTGGGAATGCAAAGTGGCCACGCTGGAAAATAGTATGGAGTTTCATCAAAAAGTTAAAAATAGAGCTGCCCTATAATCCAGCAGTTGCACTACTAGGTATTTACCCAAAGGATACAAAAATACTAATTCAAAGGGATACATGCACCCTGATATTTAAAGCAGCATTATCGCTACAAAAGTCAAATTATGGAAACAACCCAACTGTCCATCGACTGATCAATAGATAAAAGAAAATGTGGGAGATACATGTATATGTAATGGAATATTAGTCGTAAAAAGAATGAAATCTCATCATTTGCAACAACATGGATGGAGCTAGAGAATATTATGATAAGTGAAATATCCAGAGAAAGACAAATACCATATGATTTCACGCATGTGTGGAATTTAACAAACGAAACAAACAAGCAAAGAGAAAAAAGTGAGGGGGGGAAGCAAATCAAGAAACAGACTCTTCAACTGTAGAAAATAAACTAATGTTTACCAGGGGGAGGTAGATGAGGGGATGAGTAAAATAGGTTATGGGGATTAAGGCATGCACTTGCTGAGATGAGCACCAGGTATTGTATGGAATTGTTGAATCACTGTATCATACACCTGAAACTAATATGACATTGTATATTAACTAACTGGAATTTAAATAAAAACTTTAAAAAAATATTTAAGAAAATACAGGGACAAATAGAAATAATAAAGTTTTAAAGGCCAACATTTTATGAATTCAAATATCTGATACATGTTCTTCCACTTAAAACTAGGTAGTAAATGGAATGTCAGGTTATATCAATGGAGTAATTCTATTGTTAGAAAGTTCAAATTCTAAGCTTAAACTGCATTATAAGTTTAAACTGAAATATTTAACATAAATTGGTTCAAAAATACTGGTAGTATTTTTAAGTAGGTGTCATGGAATTATTAGCCAACTGAGTGGTCCTCTATAAAATTTTAAATTAAATTTATTTTGTTTGTTAATATAGGAAAAGTTAGTTTCAGAGGAGGTTTTCCCTATTAAAAATGGGAACTAAGGAATAAATAAGTTTAATAGTAATTAGAAATTATTTGTTGAGTTCTGACATTTGGAAATGTAATTAAATTATTTTTTTCCAACCAGCTCCATATCTCTAAATTCTTACTAGATCCATGACTATGTTGCAGAAGAATATTGCTTTTTTTTTCCGAAAGACATACTTTTTTATTTTGAAAATATAATATAGCCTCCTGGAAGTAGTCCTACTAAATGAATGTTGTACACAATCTTAAGTTATTTTGATCTTATTAAAATGGAAGTATTTCATTGTTATTTATGTAATGTGTGTTAGGATGTGGGAAAGATACAAAGCTAATTTCCATCCTTAATCTCCCAGGAAATACCATATGGTTGGAATTCTTTATTTTTGAATAGTGCTATTTGCCTTTTACAAGGAATACTACTTGCCACATCTTCATTTTATAGAAATAATTCTATGACACAGGGCAGATGAGAAAGCTGAGCAAAGATATCATGTAGAATCATTTTGTTGTATAACAATTAGTTGTTATGGGAACAAACATTAGATCCAGAGTCTTCTGATCCCAAGCCAGAGGAGAAAAGTCTAAACCAGAAGTCTGAAAGAAGGGCTCTAGTCCTGGTTAACCAGTTACCAGCTGGGTAGCTTTGGGTCAGTCACTAATTCTAGGCCCTCAGTTCCTCCAACTGTATAATAACTGAATTGAAGTAGATGATCTCTAATACTCCTTCTAGTTCTAAAGTTCTGAGGTGGCAGGAAGTACTTTTTCTAAGAAAGTGATGTGACAATCTGCAACAAAGGCCATGCTGTTTAGAGGCATAGTTTCTTCCTCAACTTTCTCTTCCTGGGTTAATATTCTTGTTTCTTTCTGTGAATCCAAACAGAACTGAGTTTTTCTAAAGATGTACCTGTTCTTCTTTCTGCCTAAATCACTTCATTATAGGCCAGTGCTTTCAGCATCTTCTTTAACAATTCACTACTGCACTTCCCATTTCTAGGACTTCTTTTTCAGAAGTGTATCTGTATTTTTTGAACACATTTAAACTTTGCATTGGAAAACTCTGAATTCTCTTCAGCAGTAGCACTTGCTCTCATAGGACTCATTGTAAAGATTTAATATCACTTCCACATCATCTTCCATGACCTCATTAAGACTATCTAGTTGTATGAACTATGGAGTGTTGGGAATTTGAGGCATATCAAGTTCAAGACTAAGGAAATCAGGTCCACTATAAAATTAGACTTCTTTCCACATCCTATTCATATCACTTCCCACTATCATTTTTCAATATTTTTCTTAATCTGGTAGTAGAATGTGCCAAAATCCCTGACATATGCCACCTTCAGATTCAATATCATTGCTGAGCTATAAAATGGAAAGTATTTCATTGGGTTTCATTGGGTTTCACCCAGCCCATTTTGGATACACAATCACTTCTTGTTGCATTGACTCCTGAATGAATTTATGTCGAGCAGAAGAAACTTAAAATTTAACATTTGCCGCCAAAGACTCCAAGTTTATGGAGTGAGCAGGGGTATTGTTCAGGAGTAGCAGTGCTTTCTTTGAAAGGTTATCACTCTTGCATTACCTAGTAACAATTAAGCAATAATGACAAATCAACCACTCACTGAATATTTCAAATAACTCCTGTTGTTCTGTTTGAATAGCATAATACCAGCAAGTGTGATTTGCTCTTAGCCCATTCATATTGAATAGTATTCTATATGATGAATAAGCTGGAGTTTTAAATTATCTGTTGAGTCTCTTTTAAGCAAGAGAAGGAGGTGGTCTGTGTGTCTGCCTTAAAGCCAGGCACAGTCCTTTTTTTTTTTTTTAAACTTTTTACATGCATCAAACATCATACAGGAAGGTATCTGTTTCCATGAGGACCGGTTTCATCTGTGTTAAAAGCAAATGGCAGGGGATCCCTGGGTGGCGCAGCGGTTTGGCGCCTGCCTTTGGCCCAGGGCGCGATCCTGGAGACCCGGGATCGAATCCCACATCGGGCTCCCGGTGCATGGAGCCTGCTTCTTCCTCCGCCTGTGTCTCTGCCTCTCTCTCTCTCTCTGTGACTATCATAAATAAAAAAAAAAAAAAAATTAAAAAAAAAAAAAAGCAAATGGCAGAGGACGTTCACCAATTTCTGTTATAAACTTAAAAAGTGGGGATCCCTGGGTGGCTCAGTGGTTTGGCACCTGCCTTTGGCCCAGGGCGCGATCCTGGAGACCCGGGATCGAGTCCCACGTCGGGCTCCCGGTGCATGGAGCCTGCTTCTCCCTCTGCCTGTGTCTCTGCCTCTCTCTCTCTCTCTCTCTCTCTCTCTCTCTGTGTGACTATCATAAATAAATAAAGAAAAAAATATTTAAAAAAATAAACTTAAAAAGTTCAGGAAATTTCTCTACTGTTGTCTAATCTGTATTTATTCCCTATTTTAATTTTGGTGCTAGACAAGTGTCTGTAACATTGAAGTCAGTTAACCAGGTCTGCTGTTTAAAATTCCTTTGGTTGTACTCTTATATCACATAAACTGAGTGCATTGTTTATTAATGCTCAGAGGTATCAAGTTTAGTAGAAAGGGCACTGACATAATCTGTTCAGATACAACTGTGGGATGTATGCAGTGGTAGTGGTGTTGATGTGTGTATGTGTGCTTATGTGTATGAGTTCACATAGGTAAAGGGATTTAAGGCTGTACTTTTTTTTTCTTTTTTAAGATTTTATTTATTTATTCATGAGAGACACACACAGAGAGAGAGAGAGGCAGAGACATAGGCAGAGGGAGAAGCTGGCTCCGTGCAGGGAGCCTGATGTGGGACTGGATCTCGGGACTCCAGGATCACACCCTGGGCTGAAGGCAGGCGCTAAACCGCTGAGCCACCCAGGGATCCCAAGGCTGTACTTCTGTACCAGGTAACCAAAACCTTATAAAAATTTCACTGACGATATTACATATTGATTTGGGTGTGTCCTCAGCCTCACTGGAACATATTATGCCCCATGAGAAAGTCTGGCTGTGCAATGCTCTTTGACTCTTTCTTTTGGAAGACTTTTTCTGATGAGTCAGGTTAATTCCAACCTGACAGTCACCTTCAGAGTTCCAGTCAGAAGCCATCTCTTTGGTGAAAACTTCCCTGACATTTCCAAATTCCCGGCCAAACTAATAGCTTTCTTTTGGGTGCTTAGTGCATTTTACCCACTTGTGACAAACATTACAGTGGGTGTTTACACATTGTCTCTCCAGGTATATTGTGTCTTATTTGATGGTAGCAATTTTATTTTATACAATAGAGGCCATATAGCAATTTAGGGAGAATCTGAGCTTCCAAGCCAGACCTGGTTTCAAATCCATTTCACTGCTACGTTGTCTTTAATTAAGTACTCAAAGATTAGTCTCAGTTATTTTATATGGAAAATAGGGATAGGAATGTCTAATTCCAGAAGGTTTTTTGATAATTGCTAAAAGTCCCTCATGTATTACATTTCCTTTTATCTTACCTAAAGTCTAGTGTCTGCCAGAAACACAAGAAGCATTCGATATTCTAATGTCCTTTGACTTACAATATCCTGATAATCTAAAGTCTGACCCCTTCCTTTCAAAAGAAGTTGGTTCTTGTTCTTGGCAATGGCCAGGCTTCATACCAGGGATATTCATAAAGACCATAATTAGGGAGTCAACCATTTAGAAACCTATAAAAATGATGTCATTTATCTGTAATTTGTGTATTCTGTATGATGAACAATAACTCTGGAGTAGTACTATATGCATGCCAATTGTGCCAGCTGCTATAAAGATTTAATCTAGTGGATGGAAAAGATTTTTAAATTAAATTTAAGAATACAACTAAATAAAGTTAAGTACAGTGAAGAAAAACAAGAGCTGAGATTCTGAGTTCCTTTCCAAATCTAAACTACATGATCCAATGTCTAAATTTCCAGAAAAGTGAGAAACTGATCCCCAAATTGAAAATTTGGAAATGGAAATTTCAAAATCCTTTGTAAATTTGTTCAACACTACTTATTTAATATTATGTTCCATTCCTTTCTGATTGGCCCATCTAGTCAGAGTCTCCTGGTGGCCTGGTCAGCATCCCTGTCTCCATGCAGTTAAGTTTCCTTTACCTGGAACCTTTTTCATACCACTACTTAAATTGCTCTTAATTATCTTGCCTAAGTTCCACAATTATAGAATGATCTGGTGAGACTATATGATCCTTAAGATTTCACAGCTTTAAAATATTTTGATTTCTTTAACCCTGCTAATGAAGGAAAAGAATAGATTGTGCTCCCTCCCTTTTTGCTTCTGAATTGTATTTTCGGTGGTTGGTTATCATGATGAACTGTTTTTAGCTTTTCCTGGTCTCAGTGCTCCAAACAGAAGAAGCTGGAATGTAGGGCATGCATTACATGAAAAGTGAAATGTTTTGAAAGGGCTTTGAAGTGTTGAATAGGAATATTGTATTAAGAACATTCCACCAAATGGAAGAAGCCTGAAAACTGGACAAGCTGTGGATGTGCAGATGGTATTACTAACCATCAGTCAAGTAGAGAACACAGCCTATGTGTACAGATCGATATGTCATGTCTTTATACATTGGGATGTACCAAGAAGTTGTCAGCAGTTGTTATCTCTGTATGTATTGCTTCCAAGGAGAATAGTCAAATTGCCCGTGTTACACAGCCTAGAAGTTTCGGTTTTGTCTGTACCAATACGAATGAATTTACTTAAGATGCCTCATATGAGAGAGGATGCTTCTTTCACAAATGCAAATTGCCATAAAATCATAGGTTGGTTTGTGGATGATTTGGGGACAGCAGAGGGGTGGAAAGGAAGATCCTCTAACTTTATCATTCTTTTAAAAATCTCCTTTATCCTAGAATCAGACAATCTACAAACTGTAATAATCCAGTGAGCTCCCTATTACCCCACAACATTTATGGCTAGAATGTGGGCAAATAGCTCTCCTTCAATCAACAGTAATGTTAAAGAATAGAAGAGTGTCTTTTAGGTAGGTATGACCATGAGTCAGACAGCCATTTGGAATATTACAGAGAGGTGTTATTTCTCAGAGATAAGGAACAAAGAGGTCTTAATATCCGGCTCAGCTAGGGCAGGAAATTGCCTACTTCCTGAGCTAGAGTGGTAGAGGCTGTGGGATGGGAGCCAGATATTGGAGGGAGGAGGCAAGTAAGCACTGGAGACCTCAGGATTTTATCGTCAGGCACATGGACTTTGTTTCAGAATGTCAAGAACTCATTTTGCACAGAAAGATGCTGGGCAAAGAATTAATTACACTAAAGCACTTTTAGAAATGCCATAGATGGACGTTAATGCTCACATAGAGTATATTGTGCTTAGAGGTTTACGTTTTCATTCCTGAACCTCCGCGGTCCATGGTATGAGACAACATTTTAATTTTAAAGTCTATCAATTATCCTGTTAATTCTAAATTCCACTATAAAAGTGTAAAGTACCAGGTTGACCTTACATCCCTAGTCCTAATTACATACATGTGTTTTTATAGACCTTCCATCCAACTCCAATGACACTACAAACTAGTTTGCAAACCACTTAACCCCTCCAGCTTTCTTTTCCTTGTTTGTAAATCAAGAGTGTTGAACTAGATGAGCTCAAAGTTTTGGGTTCTTCAGAAAAGTGGCAAAAATCCCAAAAGTATAAGGTTCTATGGTGGAAAAGGGAAATCCTTGGGATCCTAGATACCTGAGTTCAAACCTCTGAAGGTCCAGTTCTTAATGTGTGACATTGGGAACATTCTTTAATCTCTTCAAGCTAGTTTCAACATTTGTAACTGGAATAAAACCTGAGTTTTATGGTTGTTATAAAATTAAATGACATAGGGTATTAAAGTGTCTGGCAGACATGTATTTAGTAGCTGTTCTTTTCCCTCCCTTCTCTTCTTCCAGCATTATGTAGACTTAATAGATTTTACTACCATTTATTTGAAAAAAGCCCAAGTTCAGATGGTAATGTTTAAAGAAAAGAAGCAAAAGATTAATTTTACAGGAGCATCTAAAGGTGGGTTGAATTCTGACAAGCAAAAATGAGGATGAGGGACATTCTACACAGGAAAATATAACCAAAATTATAGTGGCTCTGAAAAAAAGGTATATGTGGAGAATGGTAGGAGTCTGATACTACTGAAATATGGACTATAGTGGCCAGAGTTAAGATACATATTTTACGTGTTCCTCTCAATCTATCAGTTAATTTTTACTTAAATGTTTATATATTATACACAATATCCTGTATCCTTTTTTTTCTTTTAAAAACGTATCTTGGAGATCATCCCATATCTATATATAAAATTCTTTTTTTTAACTTTAACATATATGATTATATGTATAACACCATATTAGGAGTACTCTATTTTGGAAAGTATTTAGGTGGTTACCATATTTGCTTTTCCATACAAAGTTGCAGTGAATAATCTTGTGTATATATATCCCTTTATACATGTGTGATAAGATAGAGTGCTAAGTATGAAATTGCCAGTTAAAGGGTATGTGTATTTGTAATTTTGGTTATTATGGTCAGAACACCGTGCAAACAGGTTTTATTGATTTCAATGCACATAGTATTTCTCTGATTTCTAGCCGAAACAGAAGTATCATACTTTCTGAATTTTGCCAAAATTTTAGGTAAAAAAATGCTATCATAGTGCTTTAAAATAGCAATCCTGAGCATTTTGTCATGTATTGAACCATTGTCTATATTTTCTTTACTGTAATCTATCTGTTTACAGTATATACTCACTAGGCTAATGGATTGTTAGTTTTTTTTCTTTATTGATTAATAGAAATTATTTATATATTAGACAAATTAGTGTTTTGTTTCTTATGCAAACAATTTCAATTTTTTTGTTTGATCTTGACTTTGATTATTGTGATTCTTGCCATACGAAATGCTTTTAAAGTAAATTTTTATATAGTCAAACATCAATTTTGTATGGGTTCTGGATTTTGTTTGTACTTACAAAACCTTTTCTCCCTTGAGGGAATAATTTTTTTCCATGGTTTCTTCTACTACTTTTATGATCTTATTTCTTACACTCAAATTTTTATCAATTTTAAATTTATTCTTGTGAGAGTTATGAACCCAAATTTATATTTTTCAAAGCTATCCAGCTTTCCCATCACAAGTTGTTATATAATTCATATTTTCAATGCCATTTTGAAATGTTTCTTGGATCTTGTATGTATTTGGGTCTACTTCTGGATTTTCTTTTTCTTTTATGAGCTTGTCTGCCTATTCATGTGCAAATAGTGAATTTTAAATTTTTATTCAATTTATAATACATATCGAAACCTGGTTGAAAAGTTTCCTTCTCTGCTTTAGCTTAAAAAAAATTCTAGCTGTTTTTGTTTATTTTTCTTTTTCTTTTTTAAAAAATATTTTATTTATTTGACAAGGAGAGAGAGAGAGAGAGAGAGAGAGAGAAAACACAAGCAGGGAGAAAAGCAGGCAGAGGGAGAGGGAGAAGCAGTCTCCCCACTGAGCAGAGAGCCCAATGCCCAAGACATATATATTCAATTATGACTTGAGCTGAAGGCAAATCTTAACGAACTGAGCCACTCATGTGCCCCCCCCATTTGTTTATTTTTCTAGATGATCTTTAGAGTAGCCCAGTCTCACAGCTACCCTCTAAAACAAATGTATCAAATTTATTAATTAACTTAGGTGATCTTGACTTTTTACATATTTTTGGATATTTTGGATATTCCTTTCCAGGTACATTCTATACCTTTTTCTTTATGTGTATGTGTGTATATGCATGTGAATGTGTGTCTGTGTGTTTTGTGATTCTCAAGAGAATTTTTCAACTTTTTTATATTGATCTTATTTATTTCTAGCTAAATATATACTTGGTTTTTGTGTCTGTTATTACTTTGTTAAGTGGCATCTCCTCTCCTGTATGTAATCTAAGTGGAAGTTGTTTATATGTATAAGGGCTGCCATTGTACTTTAATTTTTTAACCCAGCCATCTTACAGAGTTCTCTTATTGATATTATACTTTTTAAGATTAATTCCCTTGTTTTTTTCCAATTATATAATCATATCATCCACAAGTGATAATTTTACTTTCTTTTCTTTCTATACCCTAGTTTATTTTTCTTATTGAATTGTGTTGGCTAATACTTCTAGGACAACGTGAAATGGAAGTACTGGTAACAAACATTTATGTCTTATCTGTGACTTTAATAAAACATTTTCCCTGAAACAGTTTGTCATTGGTATTTTTAACTTTTTAAAGATTTGGGAGACATACCCCATTAAGTCAGATAATGTTTGAGGTATATACTTCCTTGCATTATCAAATGTAGCTATCATTCCCCTTTTATTCAGAGCTTTTAAGTCAAGAACACATAAACAGAGAACAACAGGAAGAAAATAGATCATGTAGTATAATGTGTTTTAGTAGAAGCAATAAAAATAGAAAGTATGACATAAATGACAGAATTAAAACCAAACAAGACTGGCCTCCATAAATATAAGTGGATAAATTAGCTACTAAAAAAGAGCCATATTTGATCATAAAAAATAGCCCAATTTTATGTTTTATATGAATTATGCTTAAAATTGATATCTTAGAAGAGCTCAAATGAATAATTGATTAAAAAAAAGCCCTCACATCTCTTTAAACTGATAAAAAGATGCTTAACCCCGCCCATAGAAGTGAAACATACAAATTACAATACTAAGATAGCCCTTTCACCTGCCAGATTGGCAAAAATCAAAGTTTAATGGCATGATCTGTTGTTAAAGGTGAGTGAAACAGGTACTCATACAAAATTAGTGAGCATGTACACTGTTAAAACCTTCCTGGAGGCCAATATGGTGATAGTTATCAAATTATAAATGCATACAAGACTTTGTCTTCATGTTTCTACATGTAGAAATTTACTCTATGAGCACAGTTAATGTGTCTATTTCTGAGGATATTTGTTTCAGTATTGTTTAAGTAGCAAAAATTTTTAAACAGTCTAAATGTTTAATAATATGGCCCTAATTAAATGTTATGCACACAACTACAATATAATAATATGAATCCTTTAAAAGGAATAAGGTATAGATACATCATTGTCTCTGAAATACATTTTTAAGTTTAAAGAGCAAGGGTAGCATGTTATAATTGATTGTTAAAATACATGTACCTATGCACATACACAGACTCACACATGCACATATACGCATGCCTACAGTTACATAGGTTATTTCTGTAGGGACAGCTAAGGACTATTCAGAGTGATTTTCTCAGGAGAACTGGATGTATGGGTGGGGAAACAAAGGTAGGATGCATATCTACTGTTCACAGTATATCCTTCTGTGTTTGTTGAATTTTATGTCATTTGCATTACTTCTTCAAAAAACATTTTTAGGAATGAGGACAAAATAGAGTTATTTCAAATGGATAAAGTCTCAGAAATTTTACTTTCATCATACTTTTGCTGAAAGAAATATTAAAAATATATTCCCACAAAGAAAGAGAGTCAGCACTAATGCCTGTTACCATGTTCCAGGCACTATTTTTAGCATTTTCAATATCTCATCAAATTTAATCTTCACAAACATGTGATTAAGTAGGTGCCATTAGTATCCCTATATTACAGATGAGAAGTGGAAATTTTGAGAGATGAGATAGTTTGCTCAAAGTCAGAAGAATAGAAAAGTAGGAGTGTAGTTTTGCATATAGGCAAGCTAATGATAGTATTCCTGTATCCCCAATTAGCTCCTGTTCTACTGTGTCTTCTCATGAAGAGTGGAAGGCAAGAAATAACTGTAAGCAATGGTAAAACACAGTGATCATTCTAGGTAAACATTCTGTTATAATAATTATTGATTTTTAAAACGTACGTCTAAATCTAGATAATGCTGACTTCTTACTCTGGTGGGAGGAGTTTGGGTTTTTAGGAATACTAATCTCATTTTATTTGGGAACAAATAGAAATACTAAGTCTTCTTCCCTTTTTTTAAAGCAGGATATATGTATTCAAGGGAAAATAAAAAGGACAATGGATAAAATAATAAAGTATACAGTGAAAATAAAGAAATGTTACATAGCCAATGGAACTTAGGAATGGAGGAAGATGAGAAAAAGCTCATAATTAATAAAACAAAATAAATTAGCATTAAAAAGCTGACCAAGGGCAGCCCGGGTGGCTCAGCGGTTTAGTGCCTGCCTTCAGCCCAAGGTCTGATCCTGGAGACCTAGGATCGAGTCCCGCATCCGGCTCCCTGCATGGAGCCTGCTTCTCCCTCTGCCTGTGTCTCTGCCTCTCTCTCTGTGTGTCTCTCATGAATAAATAAATAAAATCTTTAAAACAAAAAAAAAAGCTGAGCAAGTCTATAATGTACGAATGCA
The DNA here is from genome assembly GCF_018345385.1 of Vulpes lagopus. Taxonomy (NCBI): domain Eukaryota; kingdom Metazoa; phylum Chordata; class Mammalia; order Carnivora; family Canidae; genus Vulpes; species Vulpes lagopus. The sequence goes on along the minus strand of NC_054824.1, from coordinate 157,938,380 downwards.
AAAAGTAAATGAGTTCAAAAAGAAGGGTTTTTTAAAATGATATGCTATTTACAAAATAGAATCAAATGACATAAGCCTGAAAATGAGATATAAAACTACACCAGGAAAAGGTTAGCCAGCTAAGAGAACACACAATTACTAAACTTGTATCAGACCAAAGAAAATTTAAAACAGTACCTATTCTGCATTTTCCACACTTTGTTTAATAAATGATTGAATCCATCATCTGTAAATTTATGTAAGGCTCCTTAAACAACTTTTTACTGTTTAACCAGGGATTCAAGTATTTAGAGAGGAATTTATATGTCTTTTTAATTTTTTTATTAAAAAAAAAAACACTCCTAACTCTGGGAAACGAACTAGGGGTGGTGGAAAGGGAGGTGGGCGGGGGGGGGGGGTGACTGGGTGACGGGCACTGAGGTGGGCACTTGACGGGATGAGCACTGGGTGTTATTCTATATGTTGGAAATTGAACACCAATAAAAAATAAATTTATAAAAATAAAAAAATAAAAATAAAAATAAAAAATAAATTTGGAAGAATTAAAACCAAAAAATAAAAAATTAAAATTAAAAAAACACTCTAAAATATTGACACATAAGCTAATTTTCTCAAGTTAGGAGGGGATCACATATACCTTTCATTACTGATTTTTTCTAAATTTTGGCCATTTTTTTTGTGTGTTTATCTTTTGGGAATAAAGGGAACCTTTGTCATTTTCTAAAAGCTCATGTTCATATGAAAGTCTCCCTCCCACTCAGCTCTTCCCGGTGCTTCTTCCCACTTGATTTTTACCCAGGTTAACGTTCACCCAGGTTATGGATATAATAGCCTGGAGGATTTTCCCTTCAGGGTTGACTGTTTCCTGCCTAATTTCTGTGTTGGCTTTTGGTGATTTCCAGATTTAAACGGACCTTTATTTTAAGGAAGTAGTCTTCAGTGATACCTAGCTTCTTTCTTTCTCTTGTGGTGACAACTCAAATCTCTGGAATCCCAGATAAGAGCAGTTAGGGAGCTCCAGTGAAGACCTGTACCAGTGAAAACCCGAAGACATGAAATCCCTTCCACCCACCCACACGCACTCTGATGGAGGAACATTAAAAGCAATCTTCTGGGGTAAACTGGGCCCAGGCGATCCCTCTCGGAGATGGAATATGACCTCTAGCTCTCATAAAGCGATTTGGTAGCGATTCTCGCGTGTCCAAAATAACTCGGTTATTGCATTTGCCTCTGACATAGGCTGTGACCTTCAAATTCTAGGATCTCAGTATCTATGAAATGTCTGTCCTACCTTGGAGCATATAGAGAAAATCAAATAAAATAAACACTGAGAGCATTCAGAGAATGGTAATAATGGTAATTATTCCGTTTGACCTTCTGGGCAGTTCCAAGAGAAGAGTGGGAAGATTTAGGTCCTAAAATTGGCCTCCAAAAGTTGATGATACAGCTCTGGTGTTTAAAAAAAAAAAAAAAAAATATTAAAGCACAATCTGAAAGTCAAAAATAAATAAATAAATTAATTAATTAATTAATTAAAAATAAGTAAAAATAGGGAACGGGGAAGCTTCTCTCTGGGGGCTGCAGCCAAAATGATGCCCCCGCCCCTGAACTTCAAATAAGTTTGAGTCAATTCCAAGTTTGAGTGCCTATATTGAACTACACATTGGAGAGATGACTAGGGTGTGATCCTTACTCCAGCAGCTCCTAATCACTCAAGGAATTTAATATGTAGAGGAAGCAAAAAGGAAAGTGAGTGTTGCTTATGTTAAAATGAATCCTGGCCTTATGTCCAGAAACAGAGATGATCCCCCCTATGAGAGTGAAAATTCATATCTTTTGTTTTTTGACTCTTGAAGTTTAAATGACCTAATGCCCAGAGGATTAAACGGAGTCTCTAGCCTTCCATTCCTGTGCTGTCCTTGTTTAATGAAAAGAAACCTACCACTGAATTGAGGGCCAAACACTTTAAGCTGTTATTTTATTAATATTTTCAAATTACTTCTCATGCAATCACACTGCAGTTAGCTATTGAGTTTCTTGTCTCAGGGAAAACATTAAATGAAGGACAGCAGAAAAAGACCATAGGCTAAACTGAAATGAAAGGTCTGTGCAGGGGCTTTGGTTTTATCCCTCATTAAAAAAAAATGCAACCTGCAGAAAAATGGGAATATGGACTTTCACCATTATATTCATTTGTCTGATTTACTGCAAGAATGATTAAATACTGCATAGGATTACAACTGCTTGTGTTCACATTTAAGAACACAATAATGTATTCCTTGAAGGAAGACTTTTTAGGACAAGTAGAGGATGCAAGCTTAGTATGACCAGAATAGCTGTAGATAATTGGGAATAAGAACTTAAAATTTCATTTAGGAAATACATGTACGCATGGGTGAAGGATAAGATGTTCTTGATATTCTAAGTTAATATAGAGAATACCATCATTATGGACAATTAACAATGATTAAGCCATTTTATTATGTAAATTAGGTGACTTTTTTTTTTTTTAAGTGTTATCACCTCTGAGCTTTCCCAAAGCTGCACCACAGGATATGGGTGTGGTAAGAGCTGGTCTTAGGTGTGCTGTGAGAAACTGATTCTCTAGCAGCAATGGCCACAATAGCCAAACTGTGGAAGGAGCCTCGGTGTCCATCGAAAGATGAATGGATAAAGAAGATGTGGTTTATGTATACAATGGAATATTACTCAGCAATTAGAAACGACAAATACCCACCATTTGCTTCAACGTGGATGGAACTGGAGGGTATTATGCTGAGTGAAATAAGTCAATCGGAGAAGGACAAACAGTGTATGTTCTCATTCATTTGGGGAATATGAATAATAGTGAAAGGGAATATAAAGGAAGGGAAAAGAAATGTTGGGAAATATCAGGAAGGGAGACAGAACATAAAGACTCCTAACTCTGGGAAATGAACTAGGGGTGGTGGAAGGGGAGGAGGGCGGGTGTTGGAGGGGAATGGGTGACGGGCACTGAGGTGACACTTGACGGGATGAGCACTGGGTGTTTTTCTGTATGTTGGTAAATTGAACACCAATAAAAATTAATAAAAAAAAAAAGAAAAGAAAAGAAACTGATTCTCTTAGCCATGGAAGATGCCAGGAGAGACAAGGACAACTCCTGAACTGGGCCCCTCCACCAGAGGGAGAGCTCTGGCTGATGAAATCATGTTGGTTTGTTTGGGGTTTTATTTATTTTTTTTATTTCTAAAGATTTTATTTATTTATTTATTTATTTATTTATTTATTTATTTGAGAGAGAGAGAGAGAGAATGAGAGAGAGTGCACAAGCAGAGGGAAAAAGAGAGGCAGACCCCATGCTGAGCAGAGAGCCCTATGTGGGGCTTCATCCCAGGACCCTGGGATCATGACCAGAGCCAAAGGCAGATGATTAATGGATTGAGCCACTGAGGTGCCCCTAGGGACTTTCTTGGTTTTAAAACTAAATGTCCTAAGTCTTGGGAAATACCTTCGTCCAGGGCAAACCAGAATGCTGTCACTGTACATCAGGGCAGTATGGACGCAGCAGGGTCTGTGCTGGTCCCAGTGTCTCTATAGCCAAGAAGAACATAAGCTGCATTCAGCTCTTGCAGCTCTGTTGTGAGGTCCTGAGCATAGTGTAACCAAGAAGGTTCTCTTCTGCCGGGTCGTAAGCCTTACTGAGGCTATGTTTTTAAAGGCATTTGTCCATTCAACCTAAGTTGTTAAGTTATTGATAAAAAGTTTTTCTAATATTTCTTATCTTTTTAATGCCTGTAATGATGTATCCCATTTTATCTTGATATTGGGCACTTCTCTCTTTGTCTCCACCTCTCTCTGCCTTCCCTCCTCCCCCTAGTCTGTCCCATGCCCTGCCAGCTCTACTTCCCTACCTCTCTCTTTCTCCATCCTTTTCCCTTTTTGTTTTTTAAGTCAAACTTGCTAGAGATTATTCATGTTTGTTATTATGATGAATCAACCCTTTTAATTTTATGAAATAGAACACTTGATTTCTGTTCATTCTTCTCACCTTAATGTCTACTTTGGTATCAGTGTAGTCATACCAACTCCTTTTTGGTTAATGCTTACTTGGTATGTCATTTTTCTATTCTTTGAAGCAGTGCATATTTCTATATTTATGGTGTATTTCTCATGCAGCTTTAATTGTATTTTTTAAAAAATCCAGTCTGAAAATCTTAACTGAAATATTTCCTTCATTTATATATGATGCAATTACTGATAGAGCTGCATTTTGGTCTACCATTTTGCTTTTTTTTTCTTTTTTTCCCCTTTATTCTATTTGTTTTTTTTTTTTTAATTATTCCTTCCCTGCCTTCCTTTATAAAAATCAATTTTAAAAAATATTCCTTTTTATTTCCTGTTTGGCTTTTGTTATAGTTCTTAATATCTTTGTTTTGATGGTTACCCTAAAAATTGTAAGACATAACTTATGGTCTATCTTAATACATTTACTACTTTTAGAAGAAATAAGACATTTGAATAGGGCAGCCCTGGGTGGCTCAGCAGTTTAGCACCACCTTCAGCCCAGGGCATGATCCTGGAGACCCAGGATCGAGTCCCACATCAGGCTCCCTGCATGGAGCCTGCTTCTCAGTCTGCCTTTGCCTCTGTCTCTCTCTGCCTCTCTCTCTGTGTCTTTCGCTAATCAATAAAATCTTAAAAAATTAAAAAAAAATTGAACAGACTGATTACCAGCAATGAACTTGAATCAGTAATCAAAAAGCTCCCAATAAACAAGACTTCTGGGCCAGATGGCTTCACAGGCAAAAACCTACCAAACATTTAAGGAAGAGTTAGTAACTATTCTTTCCATTCTAAAAAAAAAAAAAAATAGAAGAGGAAGGAAAACTTCCAAATTCATTCTATGAGGCTAGTAATACCCTGATACTAAATCGAGGCAGACACCACAAAAAAAAAAAAAAAAGAGAGAGAGAGAGAACTATAGGCCAATATCTCTGATTAATGTAGATGCAGAAATCCTCAATAAAATACTAAAAAATTAAATTCAACAATACATTAGAAAAATCATTCACCAGGATCAAGTGGGATTTATTCCCAGGATACAAGGGTGGTTCAATATTTGCTTATCAATCAACATGATATATCATATCAATAAGAGAGAGGATAAAAACCATATGATCATTTCAATAGATGCAGAGGAAGCATTTGACAAAATATTATATCCATTCATAATAAAGTAGGTCTAGGGGGAACATACTTCAACAATAAAGGTCTTATATGAAAAACACACACTGAACATTATTTTTGAAAAGATTTTATTTATTTGAGAGAAAGAGAGAGAGAATGAGTGGGTGGGGAGGCAGAGGGAGAGGGAGAAGCAGACTCCCTGCTGAGCAGGGAATCTGATGTAGAGTTCTCTCTAGGGACCCTGGGATCATGACCTGAGGCAAAGGTAGAGGCTTAACTGACTAAGCCACTCAGGTGCCCCAAAAATCTCACAGTGAAAATCATAAAGAATGGAGAAAAACTGAGAGCTTTTTGTCTTGTCAGGAGCAAGACAACGGTATCTACTTTCACTACTTCTATTCAACACAGTACTGGAAGTCCTAGCCACAGCAGAACACAAAAATAAATAAATAAATAAATAAATAAATAAATAAATAAATAAATCCACGTTGTTAAGGAAAAAGCAAACTTTCTCAATTTGGAAATGACATGGTACTATATAGAGAAAAACCAAAAACAACTAGAACTGATAAATGAATTCAGTAAAATTGCAAGATATAAAATTAATGTACACAAACCTGTCACATTTCTATATACTAATAATGAAGCAGCAGAAAGAGAAAGAAAACAATTATATTTATAATTGGATCAAAAATAATAAAATACCTAGGAATAAATTTAACCGAGGAGGTGAAAGACACATCATACTCTGAAAAGTATAAAACATTGATGAAGGAAATTGAAGATGACACATAGAAATGGAAAGACATTCCATGCTCACGGGTTGGAAGAACAAATATTGTTGAAATGTTTATACTACCCAAAGCAATCTACAGATTTAATGCATCCTTATCAAAATACTACCAGAATTTTTTCACAGAAGTAGACCAAACAATTTAAGATTCGGATTTAACCACAAAAGACCCTGAATAGCCAAAACAAGCTTGAATAAGAAAAACAAAACTGGAGGTATCAAATTCCAGACTTCAAGTTATATCACAAAGTTCTAGTCATCAAAACAATATGGTACTGGCACAAAAATAGACATATAGATCAATGGAACAGAATAGAAAAATCTAGAAATAAATCCATAGATATATAGTCAATCTTAAACAAAGCAGGAAAGAATATCCAATGGGAAAAGGACAGCCCTTTCAGCAAATGGTGTTAGGAAAACAGGATAGGTACATGCAAGAGAATGAACCTAGCCCACTTACACCACACACAAAAAATAAACTCAAAATGGATTACAGACCCAAATGTGAGCCCTGAAACCGTAGAAATACTAGAAAAAAGCATAGGCAGTAATTTCTCTGACATCAACCATAGCAACATTTTTCTAGATATGTCTGCTGAGTGAAGGAAAATTAAAGCAAAAAAAAAAAAAAACCCCACAAAAACAAAACCTATTGGAACTACATCAAAATGAAAGCTTCTGCAAAGCAAAGGAAACAATCCACACAACTAAAAGGCAACCTATGGAATGGGAGAAGATATTTGGAAATGGCATATCCAATAAGGAGTTAATATTAGGAAATGTCTCTGTTGAACAGCTGATGAATTTTCTGTCTGGCTTTTTTTTAAGATGGATATAATCATTTTTCGGTTTTCCTTTTTCCCTAGGCTTGATCTTGGGCATTACTTTACAGGAAGACAGAAAACACAAATGAATGAATGAATGAATGAATGAATGACACATATGAAAGTACTGGGGAAAACATACATGCTATCCAAAAGCAAAGGAAAGTTGCTGGGATCTTAGCACTGCTAGAGATCTGTCTCTTTAAGACATTAAAACGCTTGTCAATCTTACTTTTTTAGTTCACATTTTTTCTTGTAATGAGATTATCAACGTGTATCAGTGTTCACATCTTATCTCTTTTGTTCTATATGATTCATTTGGTGGTGTGGCAGTTTTCAAGTTTAAATTGGAAAGTAGCTTCTTCTGGCATTCTACTTATAGTTACAAATACCAAATTCAAAACATATGATTGGTGAAGTCACGTCATATGCACATTTAACTCATAAAATTCAACCATACATGCTGCACCAACTTAAAATAAAGAACACTTAGAATAGGGTGGAAATTGCCTACAATTTCCTTCAATGAGCATAAGAACCAGGCGGCATGTGAATGGGGAGATGTGAATCTGATCTTCCTTTAGATACTCTTGTGGAGTGAGCATCCTACTTCCCTGACCTCAGAGCCTGATCTCCAACAGAGCACAACTCCATCATACAAAAACATTCATAGTTTACTAGATATTTATTTATTTATTTATTTATTTATTTATTTATTTATTACTTTTTATTGGTGTTCAATTTGCCAACATACAGAATAACACCCAGTGCTCATCCTAACAAGTGCCCACCTCAGTGCCCGTCAGCCATTCACCGCCCCCCTCCCCTACCACCACCCCTAGTTCGTTTCCCAGAGTTAGGGGTCTTCCATGTTCTGTCTCCCTTTCTGATATTTCCTACCCATTTCTTCTCCCTTCCTCTCTATTCCCTTTCACTATTATTTATATTCCCCAAATGAATGAGACCATATAATGTTTGTCCTTCTCCAATTGACTTACTTCACTCAGCATAATACCCTGCAGTTCCATCCACGACGAAGCAAATGGTGGGTATTTGTCGTTTCTAATTGCTGAGTAATATTCCATTGTATACATAAACCACATCTTCTTTATCCATTCATCTTTCGATGGACACCGAGGCTCCTTCCACAGTTTGGCTATTGTGGCTATTGCTGCTATAAACATCGGGGTGCAGGTGTCCCGGCGTTTCATTGCATCTGTATCTTTGGGGTAAATTAACTAGGCAGGAAACCACAAATGCTGGAGAGGATGCAGAGAAAAGGGAACCCTCTTGCACTGTTGGTGGGAATGTGAACTGGTGCAGCCACTCTGGAAAACTGTGTGGAGGTTCCTCAAAGAGTTAAAAATAGATCTGCCCTAAGACCCAGCAATTGCACTGCTGGGGGATTTACCCCAAAGATATAGATGTTCTTTTAAATAATAAATGAAACCCTCCAATTACCCAGTAGCATTTGCATGCCCTATCATTTGACTATCACAAATACTTTTCTCATGGAAGTATGATGTAATCAGTGGCCATCTGCAACAACATGAAATGTATCCTGCAGGGTTTATTAGATGCTTCCAATAGGTACTACCTATACCCATTAGGTATAAGGTGAACAAAGACCCTAAAGCACAAAAATACACAATAGATTTTTAAAAAGCAAGATATTTGTGGTAATTTAAAACTTAAGTGTATGTTGAGGATAAGAAGGTTGAAAAGGAAGGTTATATTACAAAATTAATTAAAATGCTGTCCTAAAAGAATTTAGGACTTGAGTGTTTTGTTACAATAGGTCATCATCTTATCTGACTTTCAAATATCCTCATGAGAAACTGTGACCTAGGTAGTTTTGGACTTTTGCACACATATGTGAGATGGGACTTAAGCTCAGGTGTCCCAACTCAAAATGATGCTCTTTCAACTTTACCAGATGTTTTCCTCAACAGAATCCAAGCCACTACTTATACCTACATTTAGTCTTGCTATCTGCTGACTACTGCTTCGGTCATGAGCTGCCCTCTTGCATCTTTTAGGATAGCCTAACCCTGACAATGGTCCTGGACCTTCCCTTTATTTGGAGTTTCAAGATGGTGGCAAATCTAAAGAGTTGTCAAAAGCAGACAGTTGGAATGTAGAATTACTGGGCTGTGAAATTTCTGTGGAAAATTCAAAACACCCTGCACTTAACACAATGCCAGAGCTGATTAGTGCAGTTTATTGCTAAGCCCCAAGGGACACCTGCAGGCTTTTACCTTCAGTCTAGAACCCCTGGCCTGAGGGAAGGTGTAATGCCACGTTAGTTCCGCACTCTTTCTATTAGAGTTTACTCAAAGCTGCCGACACCAGATGTGTTACAAACGAACGTTAATTCTCCTCCAGCATCTGGATCGCATGTACAATGAGGGGCAAGATTTATGCCCTGCTGAAGCATTCCCCAGTTTTTAGCACAGAAGTGATTGAACTCCAGATGTTAACAAGATGCAGAGACCTTTTAGTATGATTAAAAACATGATTTCTTGTTTTGCTCATGACAAAAACCATTGGATTAACTTATTAGAAGTGGAGCTGCCGTCCTGCTCATTGGAAACTGTGCCTACTTTAGCTATTGGAGCTTGTCGTCGAAGATTTTATGTAGAAAGAATGACTTACCAACTCCTAAAATCAACAACTTCAGGGCCCTCTTAAAATCAGGGGTTACAAAGGTAGAAATTTTCTAAGAACGTGTGATCAAGATTGGGATGAGAATGAAAATCAACACAAGTGTTTGCATGATTTAATCAAATTAGGATCTTCTTCTTTTCAATAATTCTATTATCAAGATATATGGAACCACAACTTTAGAGCCCAAGGGCTAAGAGGATCCTTCAGAGGTCATCTGGTCTGCCCTTCCCTTCTTCAGCTCCTCACTTCCTTCCTCTTCCTCACAAGGAAGAAGAGAATGGTCTTCTAGAGTTGGATAACTGAGCCAAAAAGATTCAGTTTTCAAAATACATGTTTCAAAACTAGTAAACAATAAACTTGCTGAATTCAAATCTTCTATTTCCAAAGTACAGAATTTCCTCAATGATAAAGTACACTTTGCCCATAACTGACTTTTTTCATGGTTTGAATGCATCTCATATTCAGTGTAAATATTGAGTAAGCTGGCTTACTTATTTTTCTGTCCATAGTTGTTATTAAATTATTTGTGCCTATGATAGTCAAGGACTCTTAAAATCCAGAAAATATTGATTTCATTAGACAGAAACCTTGAACTAATAGGCAATTGACTGGAATTTTTACTACTACCATAATCTAGGAATCTGTAAAATGTATTATTACGCTGAGGAGAAAATGCTTTCCTGTAAAGATACTCATTTTATGGTGTTCTCAGCCTTACCTCATCAGGATAAAGAAGGCACTAAATTGATTTTAATATACATTTTAAAAATAGAAAATATGATCATATCAAAATGTCTTCATTAATCATGAGCTTAGCCTACTATTTCCAACATACCAACCAAGAGTTTGTGGACTTACTACTTGAATGGTTTATGAATTTTAAGATCTTAAGTTATCATTCAGTTACTTTCAGTGCCCTTGGTTATTTATACTGTTCTAGTGTCTGTCATGATAAAATTCATTTTCTTCTTATATCTCCTCTGTAACTCTGAAAAGTATAGTAACTACCTATAATGTGTGTAAGTGAAAAATCATGTACTCATAATCACAAGTGGTGAATCTTCTTTACAACTTTATCTATAGTTAAGAACTGAGGAATCAGAAAGTGCTTTTAAAAAATCTGTAAGTGCTTTGTTGTTTGACTCTCTATTTCCCTTGTCAAACTTGTGGTACAATTCATCCTGTTTCACATTTGCCCCCAAGATCCACTCATTGTCCATTTAACTAAGGATTTTGTAGAGAATGGGATGTAAGTGTTGAGTTTCCATCATAATTATGGCCAAGAATTTAAATACAGTTCTTAGCTAATAAATATCTCCTGTAGACATTTAAATTCTTCTCCAATAATTGTTTGCTTTGTTTTGTTTTGGTTTTTTCTTCTCAAACACAATAACAATCTCGGATTATTTTTCTTTTCCTCTGGGATTTTCTGTCAGCAATTTACAGTTCCTTAAGCTTGCATGGAGGACCTACCATGAGGCAGTCATTTGCCTGCTATGAACAGATACCTTCCAGGTAATGGGAATATGAGTAAAACAAAATCTCTGCTTTCCCTGCCCTTGTGGGGCTTACTTCATCCCAAGGGGTGTGGGTGGTATGTGTGGCAGATGTCAGATAATAGTAAGTGCTGTGACGAAAAAATGTATCAGGCTAAGAAGACAGAAAGTGTGTGTGTGTGTGTGTGTGTGTGTGTGTGTGTGTGTGTGTGTGTTTGTGTGTAGGAGCTGAGGAGGTCATTACACAGAAAGGCTAGGGAAGAGCTCTCTGGTAAGGAGACATCTGAGAGAAACCTGAAGGAATAAGGAGAGGGAACCATGTGGAATCAGTGGAACAATTCACATCCACTCTTCCTCCTGCCACCGATGTTTGTGGGTGAATCTTTAGGGACTCAGTGAAGTAAAAGGTCTATCAGCAACAGATATGACCTATGGGCATCTTGCAAGTATCTTTGGTTCACTGTTCCTTGCGGTCTTCCCTAACTCCCAAGAGACCAATTAATCATAATGTGTCTCTCCCAAATAAATCGCCATCTTAAAGTAACAATTATAGGCCAGGTTTCCCAATGGGCTAAACTGCTAAGTAGAATACTTAGAAGTCAAATTCCAGAAAATTGGGAGCCACATGTTAAAATATCTTCTTCTTCCTTTATCCTTTTACCTAACCCACTATTTCCTTTCTAGAAATCTTTCCCAAAGGAATGATGCAAATGTGGGCAAAACTTATGTGCAGAGATAATCACTGGAATATTATTTATAAAATGAAAACATGAAAATCTAAACTGTAAAATAATTTTTTGTTACAATAACAAAGCAGGGATTAATGCTATTTAATGTCTACAAATAGGGATCCCTGGGTGGCGCAGCGGTTTGGCGCCTGCCTTTGGCCCAGGGCGCGATCCTGGAGACCCGGGATCGAGTCCCACGTCAGGCTCCTGGTGCATGGAGCCTGCTTCTCCCTCTGCCTGTGTCTCTGCCTCTCTCTCTCTCTCTCTCTCTCTCTCTCTCTCTCTGTGACTATCATAAGTAAATAAAAAAATTAAAAAAAAAGTCTACAAATAATTATCGAAGGTATGGTAAATTGTAAGTGGTAGATAGAAGTAGGGAAAATGGTATCATATGGTGAAACCAAAAAACGTTTGGGAAAATTAGAAGTAATAATAACAAAATCGAGTGTTAGGTTTATAGATGATTTTATATATTTTTTCTTTTAAAATTAATGTTATTGAAGTATAAACTACATTGAATAAGATGCACATAATTTAATGAACAGTTAATAAGTATTGGCAAATATATAAACTCACATAAACATCATCTGAATTAAGATATAGAATATTCCTATGAGCCAAAAAAGTTCACTCGTGGCCATTCGTTGCCAACCCCATTCCCCCTTGCTCAGTCTCAAGCACCCACTGATATAATTTCTATCACTATAGATTACTTTCACCTATTCTAGGCTTCATATAAAGGAATGTACAGTGGTATAATGGAATGACATACAATATAAGAGGATGTGCTCTTTTGTTCCTTCCTCAGTCAGCCTAAGTCAGTGAGATTTCACATTGCTGTACATGTCAGTGGTTCATTTATTCTCCTTTTACCTTTTTGATTGAGTAGTATTTATAATTTGCTTATCCATTTACCTCTTAAAGAACCTTTAGGTTGGGCAGCCTGAGTAGCTCAGCGGCTTATCACCGCCTTCAGCCCAGGGTGTGATCCTGGAGACCTGGGATCGAGTCCCACGTTGGGCTCCCCACATGGAGCCTGCTTCTCCCTCTGCCTGCGTCTTTGCCTCTCTCTCTCTCTCTCTCTCTCTCTCTCTGTCTCTCATTAATAAATAAATAAAATCTTTAAAAAAAAAAAGAACCTTTAGGTTGTTTCTAATTTGGGGTCAATAGAGATAAGGTTGTTTTGAGCAGCTACATACAAGACTTTTTTGTGGATATTTGTTTTCAGTTTTTATTGATAAATATCTAAAATTGAAATCTGGGTCAAATGGTAAATGTACCTTAATAAAAATTGCCAAACTACTTTTCAAAGTGGTGTACCACTTTACACCCCACCATCAGTGTGTGAGAGTATCTGTTGCTTTTCAGCCATAAAAACCGTGAATATTGACTGCTCCCGTTTTTATCATTTCTTTCTTTGTATTTCTTTTATGCTTAATAGTATCATCTTTTTCTATCTTCTTAAAATGAAAGCTTAGATCACAGATGGCAGACATTCTTTTTTTCCAATATAAGCATTATAGCTGTAAATTTATTTCCAGGCATTGTTTTCACTGCATCCCACAAATTTTGCTATACTTGTTTCCATTTTCATACAGTTAAAATCTTACTTGCTTTGTAATTTTCTTTTTTAATTCATTGGTTATTGAAAAATATGTGGTTTAATTTTCAAATATATTGGTGAATTTTCATATATCTTGTCATATTAATTGATTTTTAAATTTTTTGTGAGATCAGAGAATATACTCTGTATGACTTCATTCCTTTTGGTTTTTCTAGACTTGTCTTATAGCCTAGTATATGGTCTGCCTAGGCAAATGTTCCATTTATGCTTGAAAAAAAGGTTTATCCTTCCATTGTTGGTATATGTTGAATAGTTTTCAAGTTGTTTAATAGTGTTCAAATGTTCCAGACTAATTTTCTGTCAAATTACTTTATGGCTGGGATAAAAGTGTTTTTGCATCCAATTGTAATTTTAGATTTTTCTTTTTCTCCTTTCATGTTTCTGAGGCTCTGCTATTGACTGTATATACATTAGGAATATGTCTTTTTGATGAACTTACTTTTTTATTATTATGAAATGGTCTTTAAATTTCTGCTAATATTTCTTGTTCTGGAGTATACTTTGATATTAATATAGCCTCATCACCTTTCCTATGATTAGAGTTTTCCTGGTATATCTTTTCCAATCTTTTACTTTTAAGATTGTATTTATTTATTCGTGAGAGACACAGAGAGAGAGGGAGAGACACAGGCAGAGGGAGAAGCAGGCCCCCCGCAGGGAGCCTGGTGTGGGACTCGGTCCAGGGACCTGGGGATCACACCCTGAGCTAAAGGCAGATGCCCAACCACTGAGCCACCCAGACATCCCCCCAGCCTATTTGTGTCTTTTTTATTTAAAATGCATTTCTGAGGGAGAGGAGTTAAGAGTAGGGAACCTAAGTGTGTCTGTTTCCTGAAATTCAACTAGGTATTTATCAAATCATTCTGAACACCTGTGAAATCAATCAGAGATCTGAGAAAAGAAATGCTGCAGTTTAACAAATAGAAAAATGACTACTTTTAAAAGGTAGAAGATGTGGAGACATGAATACAGGGTGATATATCAGAGGATACCACATGGGGAGAGAGCTTACTTAAGGAGGCTACCATAAAGTGTTATAAGCAGTGGAGCACAGAACTTTTAAAATCAGAACTTTAAAAAATCTATCATGGGGGACATCCTTGGCTTAAAGGTGCTCAGGTGGCAGACTGGGTGGAACCTCAGGTGGAACAGCATGGTCTCAGGATCCCTGAGGTCCCAAGAAGAATGGGAGTGCCTGCATGGAGCAGAGTTCCTAGGCATCAGAACAGGAAAGCCAGCTGCAAACAGCCAGTCTATGCACAGGCTTTCTGCTTTACATTGCCATAAACTGCAAATGGTCCTGTAATCACTCTCTGGTCAAGGGCTCAGCAAAAGGCAGAAGCAGGGTGATAATCCCCCCCCCCTCTCCTAGAGGAAGAATGGTCTGAGTCTGTGCTGCAGGATTCCATAAAGTTTGGAGACTCAAAACCAGATCATGTGCTTGAGATAAGAATTCTCAGTCACAGGTTGGGTGAACCGTTTGGATGGAAACAGGGAGTCAATCTGTTGACTGAGAGGAGTATACTTTGAGAGCCCTCTGAGAGGGCTCATAGAGGAGTGGGGGGTACAAAGTTTCATCTCCAGGGCTAGGGGTGCCACCGTGTTCATCTCTTCAGTGTTGAAAGCCTTCAGGGAGCAAAATAGCACCACACAGTGCAATCAGGAACAGCTTACATTGAGCCTGTTCCCCCTCTCCCCCCACCAAGAGGGTGCAATTCCACCTGGGCAAAGATACCTGAGAATCAGAACAGGCCTCTCCACCAGAAGACTAGTAGGAACATCCTGCTGATACCAAGTTTACGGATCATAGAGAATGGGAAAACCACAGCTCTTGGGGAAAACGGTATATAGCATTCACAGGTTTTATTATTATTATTATTATTATTATTATTATTTAGTCTTATTTTTAAGTATTTTTTCAGCTATTTTCTTATTTTTTCAATTTTTTTTAAATTTTTATTATATATAACTTTTGGTTTCCTTTTTGTATTTTATTGTATTTTTGTATACATATAAATTTTATTTCCTTCCTATTTTGCAATCTAGTTTCTTTTAACAAACAGACCAAAACACATCCAGGACCTAATTATTATTGTTCTGTTTTACTTCTTGATTCTTATTATGTTTTTCTTCTGTTTTCTTCTGGTTTGCTTTGTTGGTATTTTTCTGGTGTAATTGTTGTTACTTTTGTCTTTTCTCTGTCTTCTAACTTTTCTGGACATAATGATGAGATTGAGAAACTCACCCCAAAAGAAAGAACAGGAGGAAGTACTCACTGCCAAGGATTTAATCTATATGGATACGTCAGTTGTCAAAACTAGGATTCAAAATAACAACCATAAAGATATTAACTGGGCTTGAAAAAAATCACTGAAGACAAGAGATAATCCCTGAATGTAGAAGTAAAAGAAGTAAAATCTAATCAGGCTGAAATTAAAAATGCTATTACTGAGATGTAGTAAAAAATGGAGGCTCTAACAATTAGGAAAATTAAGGCCGAAGAGTCAGTGATATAAAAGACAAAAAGTTGGAAAATAAGGAAGCTGAGAAAAACAACTACTGGATTATGGAGACTGAGAAATCAGTGATACCATAAAACAAAATAATATTTGAATAATAGGGGGTTGCAGAAGATGAAGAGAAAGATGGGCAGAAGGTTTATTTGAACAAATTATAGCTGACAACTTCCCTAATCTGGAGAAAAAAATAGGCATTCAAGTCCAGGAGGCACAGAGAACTCCCTTCAAAATCAATAAAAATGGGTCAACACCTCAATATATAATAGTGAAGCTTGCAAATTTCAGAGATAGAGAAAATCCTGAAAGCAGCTCAAGACAAAAGGTCCTTAACCTGCAAAGGTAGAAACATAAAGCTGGCAGCAGACTTCTCCACAGAGACCTGGCAGGCTAGAAAGGACTGGCATGATATATTCAGGATTCTAAATGAGAAAAATATGCAGCCAAGAATACTTTATCCAGGAAGTTTATCTTTCTGAATAGAAATAGAGACAAAGACTTCTCAGGACAAACAGAAACTAAAAGAATTTGTGATCAATAAACCAGTCCCACAAGAAATATTAAAAGGGATCCTTTGAGTAAAGAGAGAGCGCAAAAGTAACAAAACCAAAAAGGAACAGGGACAATTACAGAAACAGAGACTTTACAGGTAATGCAATGGCACTAAATTAATATCTTTCAATAATTACTCTAATGTAAATGGACTAAACGCTCATTTTAGAGACTCATTTTATTGAAGGTTAAAGGATATCCTACTAAGGAATGAGTCAATCAGGATATTAAAGAAGAACTTTAAAAATTCATAGAAACAAATGAAAATGAAAACACAACAGTTCAGAACTTTTGGGATACAGCAAAGGAGATCCTAAGATGGAAGTATGTAGCAATACAGATCTTTCTCAAGAAACAAGAAAAGTTTCAAATATCCAACCTAACCTTACACCTGAAAGAGCTGGAGAAAAGAACAAGTAAAGCCTAAATCCAGCAGGCAAAGAGAAATAAAGATTAGAGCAGAAATTAATGAAACAAATCAAAAGAACAGTGAAAAGATCAATGAAACTAGGAGCTGATTATTTGAAAGAATTAAGATGATTAATAAACCCCTAACTAGACTTATCAAAAAGAAATGAGAAAGGACTCATATAAATAAAATCATAAATTAAAGAAGAGAGATCACAACCAACAACAAAGAAATTCAAACAATTATAAGAGCGTATTATGAGCAATTGTATACCAACAAATTAGGCAATCTGGAAGAAATGGATGCATTCTAGAAACATAAACTACCAAACTGAAACAGGAAGAAATAGAAAACCTGAACAGACCTGTAAGAAGCAGCTCCCCAAAGACATACAAATGGCCAACAGACACATGAGAAACTATTCAACATCACCAGGCATCAGGAAAATACAAATCAAAACCAGAGTGAGATACCACCTCACACCAGTCTGAATGGTTAAAATGAATAACTCAAGAAACAATAGATATTGGTGAAGATGCAGGGAAAGGGGAGCCCTCTTACATTTTTGGTGGGAGTGCAAAGTAATGCGGCCATTCTGGAAAATAGTTTGGAGATTTCTTAAAAAGTTAAGAAAAGAGCTATCCTACAACCCAATAATTGCACTAGTAGGTATTTATCCAAAGGATACAAACATAGTGATTTGAAGGGGCGCATGTACCCCAGTGTTTATAGCAGCAATGTCTACAATTACCAAAATAAAAAAATTACAAAAATAAAAAAGCCTGGATGTCCATTGATGGGTGAATGGATAAAGAAGATGTGGTGTATATACGTACAATGGAATATCACTCAGCCATCAAAAAGAACGAACTCTTGCCATTTGCAATGACATGGATGGGACGAGAGGGTATTACGCTAAGTGAAATCAGTCAATCAAAGAAAAACAAATATCATATGATTTCACTCATGTGGAATTTAAGAAACAAAACCGATGAACATAGGAGAAGAGAATGAAAAATAAAATAAGATGAAAACAGAGAGGGAAACAAACCATAAGAGACTTTCAACTATGGGAGAAAAAACAAAGGGTTGCTGGAGGGGAGGTTGGTAGAGAGTGGTGTAATTGGGTGATGGGCACTAAGGGCATTTGATGAAATGAGCATCGGGTGTTATATGTAACTGATAAATCACCAAATTCTACTCTGAAACTAATAATACAGTATATGTTAATTAAAATTTAATTTAAATGAATTAAAAAAGAAACTGTAACCAAAAAAAAAAAAATGCATTCCTGGGGTATTTGGGTGGTTCAGTTGGTTAAGTGTCTGACTCTTGATTTCAGCTTGGATCATGTTCTCATGGTCCTGATTTGAACCCTGCATGGAGCTCCATGCTCCATGCTGAGCATGGAGTCTGCTTAAGCTTCCTCTCTCTCCTTCTCCCTCTGCCATTCCCTGCTTGCACTCTCTTTCAGAGATAGATAGATAGATAGATAGATAGATAGATAGATAGATAGATAGATAGATGATAGATAGATAGATAAAATGCATTTCTCTTAGACACTCTATAATTTTGTCTGGCTTTTTAATACAGCGTAATTCCTGTCTTTTAACCAAGATGGCCAGCTGTATCTCTTTATTTTCTTAAGTGATTATTCAAAGGTTTATAGTACACATCTTTAACTTGTTAAGGTTTGCCTTTAAATAACCTAATACTGCTTCATGTGTGAGATAACATCCTTACTGAAGTACAAATACTTCCATTTGCTGTACCCCATACTTTGTGCAAATATTGTCATAGATGTCTTTCTAAGTACAAGGCCCCAAATAAGTTATTATTGTCTTAAATAGTTAATTTTTTAAAAACAGAGTAAGTGGCAAGTAAGTAGAACCTTGTATATTTATGTATACATGCTATTTCCAACTTTTTAAATTTTTTTATATAGATCCAAGTTTCTGTCTGGTATTCCTTGAGCCTAAAGTATGCCCTTTAATATTTTTAATAGATATTTGCTAGTGACAACTTCTCTTGGCTTTTGTTTATATTTAAATGTTTTCATTTATCCCATGCTTGAAAGTTATTTTTTCTTAATATCAAATTTTAAGTGAACATATTTTACATTCAGCACTGTTTAGACACTGTTCCATTGTCTTCTTGCTTTTTTTTTTATTTCTAGTGAGAAGTCATTAGTCATTCTTATATTTATTTCCCTGTATGTAATGTGGCTTTTTCTCTGACTGCTTGATAATGATGTACTTTCCTCTGGTTTTCTTTTGTGTCTTGACTATATGGGCTTCTTTGATATACAGGCTTATAGTTTTTATTGACTTAGGGAAATTTTCTGCTTTTATATTATCAAATAGTTTTTCCACTAGGAATCCACTTATATTATATGTATATTATATGTATATTAACCATATGATGTACCACAAGTCACTAAGTCATTGTTTCTTTTTTTTTTTTTTTAGAAATATTATACTTTATTGAATTCTAGAGCAGCTAAATCGACCATCTGTGTTCACCAGTAAGAATGGAAGGAATATAGGAAGGGTAAAGTACAAGTCTACACTATGTTGGAACTGCTGTAGCCACTCTGACTGCACCTGAGGCAGTCTAATACGCTTTAGTACACAGTAATGATCCATGCTTGTTCAAAACAACAAGAAGTGATTTCTCTTGGGATTCTGAAGTGAATTTATTCACACTGATTGTGCCCTCTGCTTTAGGAAGGTTCTGACTTCACCCTTTTCCCATCCTCTAAAAGCTTAAGTCACTGTTTCCTAAGCCACTTTTCTCTGTGTTCTAGAGTCTGGACAATTTCTTTTGATAGCTTTTCAAGTTCACTGATATTTTTTAAAAGATTTTACTTATTTGATTTGAGAGAAGGAGAGAGAGAGAGCACGAGAGTGTGAGGAGGGGCAGAGGGAGTGGAAGAAGGAGAGAATCTCAAGCACATTCCACACTGGTGCAGAGCCTGATGTGGGTATCAATCCCACCATTCTGAGATCATGACCTGAGCCAAAACCAAGAGTCAGACACTCAATTGACTGAGCCACCCAGGTGTCCCTCACTGATCTTTTCTTATGGAATGTATAATCTGAACTTATTCCCATCTAGTATAAATTCAGTTTAATTCTTTGGAGTTCTACTTCTCTTGTTCTTATGTTTATGTTTTACTTTAAATTCATGATTGTGTTTATAATAGCTGTTTTAATATCCTTGTCTGCTAATTCTACCATCTATTATTTCTGTATCTGTTTCTTTTGACTCATTTTTTTTTTGGCTATGGGTTCTATTTCCAAGCTTCTTTGCTTATCTAATCCTTTTTTGATTGGTTGCTGGACATTGTGAAAATTACTGTGATAAGTCTATGCATTTTGTCTTCTATCTTTAGAGAGTGTTGCATTTGTTTTAGGTACCAGTTAGGTTAATTGTGATTCAGCTTAATTCTTTCAGTTTTTTTAAATCCTCTTTAGTGGAAATCTAGAGTTGCCTTTCCCTTGAGTTAGTCTAGTCTTACAACTAAGATGCAGTCCTTCTCGAATCTCTGCTCCATGCTATGAGTGTTCAAAAAGGTCTCTTTCCATTCTGAATGATTGAAATCAAAATGTGGTCTCAAAAATGTTTTCAGGAAGAAAGCTGAGGGATTACAGAGCTCATTTTATTTTCCTCACTTCTTGTAGAACATACAGCCCTGGGTCTGAAAATGTTGCTTTTTATATTTCTTATGCTTTGTCCAGTTTCCTAGTTGTTCAAATTGAACCTTTGTCCAGTTCCTGGAAGGCAAGTCAGGTACTAGCTATTCTGTTATGGCCAGGAAAGTTTGATATTTATATCATTAAAAAGATCTTTTTCTATTTTCTGAATTGTCTTACAATGAGCATGTATTACTCAGAATATATGTAATATTGTATGAGTTTCCTATTTCTTCTGTAATAAGTTGCAGTAACTTAGTGGCTTGAAAATGCAAATTCATTATTTTGCAGTTCTGTAGGTCATATGTTCAACAAGAGTCTCACTGGACTAATAGCAAGATGTTGACAGGGCTGCATTCCTTTTAGAGGCTCTAGAGGAGAATCTGTTTCTTTGCCATTTCCAGATTTGAGAGGTTACCTTCATTCCTTGACTTATGGCCACTTTCTCTATCTCCAAAGTCAGAAGCAGAAGATCTTCAAATCTGCTTTTGGCTCTGACTCTCCTGCACCCCTCTTTTACTAAAAAAAGGACTATGTGATTCCATGGGACCACCTTGTATAATCTGGGATAATCTCCTCGGGTCAAGATTCTTAACTTTATCACCTCGGCAAAGTCTCTTTTGCAATGTTAGGTCACATATTCTAGGTTCCAAGGATTAGGATATAGACATCTTTGGAGGAACATTATTCTGCCTACCATAATTATTAAGGTACCTATCCTTAGTTATTAGGATAGTAAATCATCATTCTTAGAATGTGCTATAACAGAAGGTACTCTGTTGACATATCCACATACACCCTGAATGACATTAGGGCACCTGGGTTTTGGTAACATCTAAGCAAATTGTGCTATTCATTTTTCTAAGGCCATGTGAAGTTGATATGTTGCTTATGTCATAGTAGGTGATGCCTTGTCTACAAGGTAGGTTTATTTACAGACAATTGAGATTTTTAAAATATGGCCCTAAATTCTTTGGTGTTCCTAATCCTCCATTTTCCCTAGACTATACCTGATTTCTTATGACATCTCTGAGCATAACTGCCAGTATTAATTTCTAGAGATATTACCACTTCCTGAACACACTACTGGAAATTTTATTCTCAAAAGTTGCCAAAACATTCTCCTTTGATATCCTAGTTCTATAAATGGTACCATGTTTTTCTAAAATTAGGCTTAAAACCACAGTCACTCTTGCCTGGTTTTTATCCTGATCTTTACTTTCTCCACCTAATCAATTGTCATATTTTGTAGATTTTTTAAAGAAATCTTTCAGAAGATCTCTCGCATACTTTGTTTCATTTTAATTCTCACAACCATCATGGTATTACATTTATTATTATATTTGAACTATCACAAATGTTTTCTAATGAGTCTCCTTGCTTATTATCCACCTCCAAACCACTTTTGCTGATGAATTTTCCCAAAGATTCATTGCTATGTGAAATTTTTTAGATACTCCCAGGTGTTCATAAGGTAAATTTCTAACTCTTCAGTATACACTTCCATTTTAACAATTTAAATACTTCATGTCTAAGCTCAAATCCAACTTCCTTTTATTTTCCTTCCCTTGATTATTCCAGCTTTCAGCAGCCTCTCATCAGCATGAATGGTTATCTACAGCAGGTTTCTATGGAAACTTTTTAGTAATTTATCAAATTATGTCTTGATTTATCTCTATATAATTATTCCTTTTATGTTTACCCTCTAGCTGAGTTTTCCAACTATAGAATCCATGTTTTTAGGTCTTTGAATACTTTATAATATCTAATACCTAGTGGTTAATAAACATTTATTTGTGGGTAAAGAGAATGGGATTTATAACTACATCTTTTCCAGGGTTTGGGGGGAGGGGAAGAGAGAATAGCAGAGGTTTTAAAATACTTTTAATAACTCACTTTTATTGTGTCCTCATAACCATTCTGTTGGGTAAGGTTAGATATCTCCTTTAGAGCAACTACGTGATTTCCATAAGTAGTAAATTACTGATAAACAGAGCCAGTTCTCATTCCTACTTCTATGTCCCTTCTATTCTATTCTCCAGCCTCTCAGAATTTGACTCAAAATTTCTTATTTTATTTAAAATATTTTTGAGTCTCCATGCAACCACCTTAGTAACTACATAGACAGTGTTAATCATTTTTCTCTAAAACTGATCTCACTTTTTTTGGTTCTCTGTTGGCAGAATAATATTCCTATAGCTCATGAATCAAATCTACATTGTTTTTACAGTAGAACCTAAAGGACTTCTTACTTCCTTCGTTGCACTGTCTTATATTCCATGTTTCTCTGTTTCAGTTCACTTTTTTGTACAACATTAAAAATATAAAGTATATTTGGATTGTTTTAAACTTGTCCCAGATATCTCTAGGGTTGACTCACTGTTAAACTTCATGGAAACCTTAGTTTGTTTGGCTGAACCCATGACTGGGATTTGGGGAATTATGATAATTATGGCTCATCTTATGATCCTAGGCCAAGTATTTCATTTTTCTTTGCTTTTTTTTGCTCCATCAGCAAAAGGTAAACTCTATTGTGTGTAACCAGAAGGTTGATTGCAAAGGATAGTAAAAGTTGCATGCAGTTTGTGAGTATAACCTTATATATAAAAGCTAAATATATCCATCCCAACTGCTACAGGGGAATAAAGCACTTAGGCCTTTCTCCCTGGGGGCCCACAATGAATATATTTCTCAGATCCTTTTTCCAGACCAAGTCATATAACACATTGTTAAATGATATATCTGATATTTGAATATCTCAATAATATTAATGACAGCAAGTCATGGCTACCATTTGTCAAGCCTTTAGAATGTAGCAGATTCTGGATCAAACTACAAAATTCCTGTGAGGTCTGTATGCTTATCTCCCTTTTGCAGAAAAACAAAAATAACAAAGCAGAATATAATGGCTTGCTTGAAGTCACAGAACTAGTGAGGGACAAATCATCTCTCTGACCCCAAGACTGCACACATAACCAGCATACCATATCATTTCCATAGACCAAGGCATTGAGTGTACTCAGAGGGCTGTAAAGTGGGAGCTCCTTTTGCTCTTTGTGGCATTTTGAGTCACTTTATAGTCACTAACTTGACTTGTTACGCAAAGGAGATTTTAAGAGAAAGTAAGGTAGAAGTTAACTGTAGGTTTCAGCAGGCTTACATTTTGGTTTAGTATTTGATTCTATGCTCTCTTTGCTACTTTTATTTTCCTTCCTTCCTTCCTTCCTTCCTTCCTTCCTTCCTTCCTTCCTTCCTTCCTTCATACAATAGCTTTGAGCTTCAACTCTAATACAAGAAGATTTATTAAATTGCTATCTACTTCCAACACTTATCCTCCAAGTCTCCATTACCTTGTGGAGACATTTTGAAAGTGTTCAGGGCAAACTTTTAGCATTCTTAACATGTCATCTAATTTGAGATAATAGCAGTAATACTTTCTATTTATTGAGCAGTTTGTTATTAATATCAGGACTTTGCTCCAGGCAATTCTTCCCTAGCTTTGTTGGTATCAATACAGAGTTTAAGGCATTTTAGAAACATTAGCAGGGCAACTTTCTTTATCCCTTGGCTGTCATGGCTGACAGAATTGGCACAACTGCACACAGGATGGATCATCATCCAGAAATACCTATCTCTGTATTTAAATATTAATCATCCCCCTCCTTTATTGAGTTGTCAAAACTTTTGGCCCCTATTAGATCCTACAAATTCATTTTTTCATTCCACAGCTAAACACTGGGCACAGGAATGAACAAAACAGTTAAAAATCCTTAATTTCCTGGAGCTTACCTGATGCATATATTCTAGCCATGTTCAAAGAGCTTTAAACAGTCCTAGGGTTGGGTAGATTTTTTTTTCTCTGGGCACAGAATTTGGGATTTGATAAAAAACATTCAGCTTGAGATTTTAGGTTAATTATCATAAAAGTATTTTTTAGTTTGTTACTGTTTTGGACTTACTGGTATCGATATATTTCTCTTTGGATTATTTTGGTTCACCTGCATTTTTCACTTTGCCTTTTATTTTCTTCAATAAATTCAGCATTCCATCACTAATTCCTTCCATTTCCTATGCTTTAATATTCTTAAGAGTCCTGTTAGGCTCCATTTTAAGATGACAAAATTAAGACTCAAAGAAATTAAATAACTTCCTCAAGCCCACACAGCAAGTCAGTGGTAAATCTGGGATTTTGATTCAGATATACCCGATTCCAAAAGTTGTATTACCAAACACAATTTTATTCATCCACTCTAAAGAATATCTTCCATGCATTTGCCATTAAGTATTTAATCACATGTAATTCTGACTTCTTTGAGGTAGTCCCTGACTCTTGGCATAGTCTAAACTCTAATGTGTAACATGTGAATGACAGAAGCCTATATTACTCCTGGTGCTATTTTCAGCTTATGATGGTTCTGATCCCTTGCAAAATTTAGAGTTTCTGATGCCATTTAGTTATAAAAGGGAAATCATCCATTTTCATTGGAAAATTCTTTGGTCTTCTTTTCATTCCTTCCTACTCCACACCACTCCTTCAAATTAGGCAGCAGAAACCTTGTTCTATAAATATCCCTGAAACTTCTGAATGAAATTTTTGAATTTTTGAACTAAACACTACCTCTTTTGATAGATGTTTATAACTTACATATTTTTCCAGTACTACCTGAGTTGAAGGTAGTGGGATTTGAAAGGGGCCCTATGAAAGCAGAATGGGTCCTCTTTGGAGAGATACATGGGGTCAAAGCACATGGGAACAGTCCATGATTAGGAGCATGACACCCAAGCCCAATTACAGTGGCTAACAGTGTGGTATAGTGGAAGAGCACCACGTGAGATTCAGCAGAGTGCAGCAGAGTGACCCAGTTTTTCTGGGTCTGAGTTTCCTAATTTAAGAAATTCGGTATATTACACCAGACAGTGATGAGACTTTAGAAATACAAGATTTTAAAAAAAACATAGATCACCAGTCCCCACTCAGAGATTCTGCTTTGCAAGATCTAACATCAGATTGGAACTCTCTGTTTGAACCCAAATACAGTTGTCCAAGTGATTCTATTGCAGACAGCCTTTGAAAAGAGATTGTATGGGACCTGCACATAATATTCATGCTTCACTGCTTCAGTGGACTTTTTCTGTGACTCCATTAAACCTATTTTTCCCCCTCATACCTTCCTCATCACAAAAAAGGCAATGCTAGTATCTCAGCTGCAAGCCTGTCGTTCAGGATTCTTGCTGCAGCCAGCAGTGTCCTTGGAGTTTAGTTCAAAGCTGGAGAGAATGCACTATGGAGCTGGGAGCCATTGGTGGAGGGGCTGGCCTGAAGGAAGTGAAGTGTTTCAGCCAGAATGTACTGACGCACGACCAGGAAACCACAAGACTGGTGAAAACCTTTCCAAGCCTGAGCCCTGTGATCAAAAGAGGTACAGGAAGCAGCTCTGCCAAGAGTCCTTTCTGCTGCTGGCTGGAACCCTGAGCTTCTGAGGCCTTCTGAGCCAACTCCCTGAGCAGATGCTGTCACCCAACAAGCCATTACTAAAGCATTTTTATTTTATTTTGTTTTATATTATTATTATTATTATTATTATTATTATTATTATTATTATTTGCTTTGCTCTGAGGTGGCCCCACTGGTGGGTGTGAGTGAGTTGCAGTCTCTTTTTCTCTTTCTTGCTTCTTTCTTTTGACAGAGGTGACCATCTGATTGTTCACTCTGATTTTGCAGAAGCCATAGATTACTGGCTTTTTAACCTTTGTCAACTGACCATTGTTTGATGCTCAGAACCTATATACAAAAACTAAATCCTCAAACTGTTACCAATACCTAGATCATCTGATCAGCAATACCAGTAGGCTGGACTTCAAAGAGAATGGCTTCCTTTATTTATTGCATCATAACCATTCCCCCTTCTCCTAGGTTAGTTTTGTGTGTGTAGGTGCATTCCTTACAAAAATACAGTTAACCAGGAATTACATTCAGATCTCTGTCACAGATATAGATCATGTCTAGATTCAAGGTTAAAATAATTGTGTTCCTGTGAATTCTTTTTCTTTCCTTGGCCAGAGTAACTGCCAGTTGCAATGTAATAAATCACATCATCATATAGCAGATCCAATTAATAGCTGAGACCTGCAAACTAACTGAACCATGTCTGGAGAGCTAAATGGTGGAGAAATTGGACTGACCGTGAGCACTTCAAATTGATTGCTTAGTAGTGGGGTATTTTTCCTGGAAACACAACAGAATAAATCTGAACTATTGATTTTGTCATGGGTACAGGCTTCCATGTAGAGGAAAATAAAGCAAGTGTGATGAATTTTTTATTTGGCCTTCTGCCTGCTTTCTTGCTTTTTGCCTTGCATTGCATGCCTATATTTTTTACTCTATAAACCCATACTAAATGACCAGTGATATTGCCCACGTGGCATGAAATCTACAGTCTTAATCTATTTGTTACTAAAATGTCAGGTATTAGGTAGCCAATAGCTTTTTTGAAATGATGCTCTGGATCTTAGATTAGGTTTCAGTCATTTTAGAAAACATTAAAAATTCTGTGGGAGGAGACCATACACTGTCTGCAAAGACATCAGGGGTCAACATCCAGGCAACTACACACGCAAACTGACAAGGGTTTTCTGAATATTCCTCTCCTGGTACTGTTATGTTGAATAGAGACTGCAAGCGCACAATGCTGCAGTGCATCCTAAGATATACCTTTTCTTGGGAAACACTAACTTTGTATACTGCTGACACCAAACATTTGAAAATGAAACTTTTTTCCTTCTCTCTCTTTCTCCCTCCTCCACTTTTGGCTCAGCTTATCCTACCAAAACACACTTCATAAGACTTCTTTATAGAAAGAATGTTTCAAAAATATAATATTTCCATCTGTTATTTCAATAATACATGCTCTGGGACTCTCTTTATGAACCATTTTCCTTTCTTTGCTCTCATTTAGATGTATAAATATTTGATTCAAAAGCCCTGAGGAATAGTCAGCCAATCAGGTCACAGAATTGTGAACATTCCTAACCCTATAATTTTGTCTGTAGCAGGCGCCTCCTGCTGTGGAACTAACTGCTAAGGGATTATAGCAATGTAATCCTCAGACTGTTCCATCTCAAGGTTACTCTCAAGTGGAGAGAAGGAAGCAGTTTTAATTTTGATAAAATAAACTTTATTTTGTAACTTTATTATTTGTTTTTCTTTCTCTTTTCAACACTTCATAATAGACGTGTCTGGTAATTTGAAGTGAGCCTCCCTGGTTGAGGCGCCTTAGGCCACCCCATATTCCTGTAGCTTTTTAAAGAGATAGCCACACAACACTTGGTCCTGTCATTCCAAAGTGCAGAACTCAAGTTTTTTCTCCCTCGTATAAATCCTATTACTGACTTTTATTTAACATACGCAAATAGTGTTTTGCCAATGAGTGGCAACAAAAGTTGTATAAGCATTGTTATGCCACCCTGATTTGTTGGAAATGTCCCACCTCCTGCAAAATTTTAAGTTACTTTTCTATTTGTTAGACTTATCCCACTAGAGCTCTACTTCAGCAATTATTGAAGCATTTAAGGTTAAAACATGAACTTCATGGGAACTCCCTCTTTGATATAAACTCAAACATGTTGCTAAGAATAAAAGATCTTTATGGATGAAATTTAATATATTTTGAATCAAGCTCAAAGAGATTTTTTGCTGTGTGTGAAGAATAAAATAAAAATTCCTTTTATATATTTTATGACTGGATGATGGGTGAGGAAAAGTATTTTCCAGGATACAAATACTTTCCTGTTTCTTCTCAAATTAAAAAACCCCACAAAGTAATAGATACACACATAAAATTAAACCTAATTATTAGGATGTAAATAGCCAAATTTTTCCGGAGACAAGAGGACAAAAATGTGGCAATGCTTTAAAATGTCTATAACTTTGACCAAGAAATTATGCTTTCAGAAGTCTACTCAGGAAATAATCAAGAAATCATGACACAAAAGTATATACCTAAAGATGTGGATCATCACATTGCTTGAAAGAGTGGACTTGTGCAAAGAGTTTAAATTTAGAAGTTCATTAGCAGTCTAAATAAGAAATTAAATATATTTACTGTTGCTTTAAAAAGGTCTTTTCCTAAGTATTAGTTTGAAAGTTGTCATTGTTTAGTGTTAATGAGTTAAATATTATCAATAAGTGTTTGGTTCAATCTAGATATGATAGATGTTAGGATGATAATCTTTCACTTCCAGCTATGTCAGAATAGTTTGTATCTGATTGACACTCACTCCAACAATAACTTGAGTGGCTGGATAAATATTTAAAATTTTGACAGCACTGAAGAACTATAGGATAGTTAGAAATTGAGGGTTGAAGATCCTCAAAATAATAGAGGAAGAAAGAGATGAGTCTAACATTTGGTGCTGTTTCCCCATTAAGGTATTTCCCAGTTTAGAAGCAGCCAAGAAATTAAGAAACTGAAGGCAGCTTTTGCAGGTTTATGAGAATGAAGGGACAAAAATTAGATATTGGAGTCTGTGAAAGTGTTAAAAATCAGATAAATAACCATGCTTTCAGTTGGGACCCCTAAAGGGCTACAGACCAGGAGGGAAAATGAATAGAATCAGCCCTTACAGACACTACAACTCTGAAGTCAGTTTAATCCTAGATTAGAATAAAGTGATCTACTTAGGTTAATGGTCCACCAAAAGCAAAGTAAATGCTCTGTGCAGACAGATACCATCATTAAAAGCTTTAAACTCTCTTTAAAGTATTCTATATACAAAGCTAGTATTTCATAAAATATTATCAGGCATTCTAAGCAGGCAAGACCAAATAAGTAAAAGGACAGAAAAAAGACATTCAGGGAACAAAGAAGACCTATAGGAAAAACATTTATTAGTATTATCAGACATGGACTTTTAAGTTGCTATGATTAATATTTTCAAGAAAATAGAGGATGAGGTGAAAAGTTTAAGCAGAGAACTGAAGTCTATAAATATTCCTGAATCAAAATTCTAAAATAAAAAATACATCAAAATCCTAGAGGAGAACACAGGCAACACCTTTTTTGAACTTGGCCACAGCAACTTCTTGCAAGATACATCCATGAAGGCAAGAGAAGCAAAAGCAAAAATGAACTATTGGGACTTCAAGATAAGAAGCTTCTGCACAGCAAAAGAAACAATCAACAAAACTAAAAGACAACCTACAGAATGGGAGAATATATTTGCAAATGATGTATCAGATAAAGGACTAGTATCCAAGATCTATATAGAACTTATTAAACTCAACAGCAAAGAAACAATCCAATTTTGAAATGGGAAAAAGACATGAACAGAAATCTCACAGAGGAAGACATAGACATGGCCAACAAACACATGAGAAAATGCTCCGCATCACTTGCCATCAGGGAAATACAAATCAAAACCACAATGAGATACCACCTCACACCAGTGAGAATGGGGAAAATTAACAAGGCAGGAAACCACAAATGTTGGAGAGGAGGTGGAGAAAGGGGAACCCTCCTGCACTGTTGGTGGGAATGTGAACTGGTGCAGCCACTCTGGAAAACTGTGTGGAGGTTCCTCAAAGAGTTAAAAATAGACCTGCCCTGACCCAGCAATTGCACTGCTGGGAATTTACCCCAGAGATACAGATGCAATGAAACGCCGGGACACTGGCACCCCGATGTTTCTAGCAGCAATGTCCACAATAGCCAAACTGTGGAAGGAGCCTTGGTGTCCATCGAAAGATGAATGGATAAAGAAGATGTGATTTATGTATACAATGGAATATTACTCAGCCATTAGAAATGACAAATACCCACCATTTGCTTCAACGTGGATGGAACTGGAGGGTATTATGCTGAGTGAAATAAGTCAATCAGAGAAGGACAAACATTATATGGTCTCATTCATTTGGGGAATATAAATAATAGTGAAAGGGAATAAAGGGGAAAGGAGAAAAAATGAGTGGGAAATATCAGAAAGGGAGACAGAACATGAAAAACTCCTAACTCTGGAAAACGAACAAGGGGTGGTAGAAAGGGAGGTGGGTGGGGGTGGGGGGTGGGGGTGACTGGGTGACAGGCACTGAGAGGGGCACTTGATGGGATGAGCACTGGGTGTATGGTATATGTTGGCAAATTGAACTCCAATTAAAAAATATGTAAAAAAATAAATATTGTTAACTTTAAAAAAATATAATTACTGAGTTTAAAAATCAGTATCAGTAGATGAATTTAAAAGCAGATTATACATAGCTGAAATAGAATGAGTAAATTGGAAGATAAGTTAGTAAAAAAAAAGAAATCCAGGATAAAATAAAGAAGGAGAAATGAAAATTCAGATAATAAGAGTCATATAGCATAGTAAGAAAGCCTAACAAGTGAAACTGGAGCTCAAGATAAGGAGAAAGAGTAGAGTAGAAGCAATATTTGAAGAGATAATGGCTGTTAATTTTCCCAAACTGCTCAAAAAAACATCAAGCCACAGATTAAAGGAGTACTATGAATGCCAGGTAGGAACATATGAAGAAGGTCATAATAAAGCTACTGAAAGCCAAAAGAAGAAGAAGAAGAAAAAGAAGAAAAAGAAAAAGAAAAAGAAGAAGAAGAAGAAGAAGAAGAAGAAGAAAGAAAGAAAGAAAAAAAGAAAGAAAGAAAACTTAAAAGTAGCCAGATAAAAGATCTTGATCTCAAAGAAAAAGCAATAAAATAAAAACTTCTCTATAGAGAAGATGAAAGGCAGTACATAATGGAAATCATATTCAAGTAGCTGAGAGAAAGGAATTTTCTACCTCATATTCTATACCTGGTAAAATTATCTTTCAAAATTAAGGTAAAATAAAGACATTTCCAAGCAATGAAATGCTGAGTCTTCAATATCAACAAGGTTCACTAAAAGTAATTTTAATGGTTGTTCTGCAGGCAAAGAAAAATGGTCCCAGATTGGAGCATGGGAATGTGGCAAGACATAAAGAAAGATAAAAAAGAATGAAGAAAAATGGAAAGATTTAAGTGACTCTTTAATAATAATAATAATAATAATAATAATAATGGGGATGATGATGATGATGTCTTGTGGGATTAAAGGATACATATAAATCAAAATATGTGACTTCAAAAGCACAAAGATTGGATAGAGGTAAAGGAGTTAAAGTCCTAAAATACTTGTTTTTGTAAGAAATAGCAAAAGGTTCATTTATATCAGCCTTAACACAGCCTAATGTCAGAGTAACCACTAAAAATAATAGGCACATGTATAACTAACAACAACAACAACAACAAAAAAACCAATAAAATGGTAGGTTTAAACTTAAATGTAACAGGATTACATTAAGTATAAATGGACTAAATACTATAGAAGGCTAAAATAATCAAATTTGTAGAAAGAAACACACTAAGTATACAAAAGATTGAAAATAAAAAGATCCAAAGATATATATCATTTAAGTTATTTTATATGTGGGTTTAAGTTCTTTCTCTACTTGAAAGAGCCCATAAAAAATTGTAGACAATGTTCTGTGTGATTTGTGGTATAGTTAGCACAGGAGATAAAAATTTATTTTATTTTATTTTTATTTTATTTTATTTATTTTTTAAGATTTTATTTATTTATTCATGAGAGACAGAGAAAGAGAGAGAGAGAGAGAGAGGCAGACACACAGGCAGAGGGAGAAGCAAGCTCCCTGCAGGGAGCCTAAGGTGGGACCTGATCCAGGATCTCCAGGATCATGCCCTGGGCAGAAGGCAGCACTAAGCCACTTAGCCACCTGGGCTGCCCAGAGATAACAATTTAAATTCCAGTTAGTGGATATTAATTCAAAATAAAGGCATTGGCCTTCCATAGAAACACTGCAAAGCAAATGAAATGTGTTTTGTTTTGTTTTTACTTAAAATAAATGTATTTGTTAGGGTTACCATAACAAAGGTAGTTTGTGGTGATGATGGATCTGTGGTCTCTGCAAGTATGTTTGCATTAATTAATATGCATAAGGAGACAAAGAGGAGACATAAGAGCAAAAATTAAGGTTGAGAAGAGTGATCAGAAGAACAGCATATGTGCCATCCTATATGGCTTCATGAACTGGTTTTTAGTTTCCTTTTTTTTTTTTAAAGATTTTATTTATTTATTCATGAGAGAGAGAGAGAGAGAGAGAGAGAGAGATAGGCAGAGGGAGAACGAAGCTCCATGCAGGGAGCCCCATGTGGGACTCCATCCTGGGACTCCGGGATCGTGCCCTGAGCTAAAGGCAGACGCTCAACCACTGAGCCACCCAGGCATCCCCCTAGTTTTCTTGTAGAGAAATATACCAAAGCTATAGGATATGTTTTCCAGAAAGATTTGAAGGGACTCTGGGCACAAGCGCAACTATTTATGGAGCACAGTATCAAACTGTAACCCAGAATAGGAAAGAATTCTCTCTGTCCCTCACCTTACAGTGTTGGTTTGGCACTCTGAACATCAAAATGTCCATCTCTTTAGACTACTTTGCCTGATAGGGCAGGGCACTGACAAGACAGGAAACTACAGAATATCCTGACAAGGAGTCTGTCAAGATATACGTGCCTAATTGTTCTTCACACATGTAAAAGTTCCTTGGGGGCTTGCAGAGATAATTGGGAAAGATTGTAAAGCTTAAGCTACCCAGAGAAGAAAGAGATGAGTTCTTTAAAAATTTACTTTTAAAATATTGTTACTTTATTTATAACTATGGTCATTATGTTACAATAAGAAAATTGTAAGGTTTCTAGTTGTCTCCTTGACAATTTTTTTCACCATTGTATGATTGAGAAATGTGGCTTATAATTTGGGATATTAATAATATTCTTGGGAAACTTTTTGTATGTATGTGGAAAGGATTTGTAGTGGATGCTGTGCTATGTGGTCCTGCCTCCACCTCCCCATTTCCTCTTTTGGGTGAGGAGGACTTATTTTCCTACCTGCTGAGAATGCTGCTAGCTGAAAATTTTTATCTATCTGCCCTTTCTTGGAATTCCCTCATCCATGGTCACATTCCTTTTCCAGTCAGCCTTTGTCTGATGAATGAAAGCTATAAAGATCCTGCTCTAGCCTCAAGTTGAACAACAGTGAAGGAAAATTCCAATTCAGAATACTGTTGTGTTCAGATGAGTCCTTTGTTGTGATAGCACTACCGTCTAAAATCTCCATCTGCTGTTATGTCTCCTTTCCTTCTTTCACAAGTACTGATTCCAAGACCATTTCCTAATGAACTTCCTAGACACTAATATCTACGTCAGACTTTTTTTTTAAAGGGAAACTGTAGCAGGTTTGTTCACTAACTTCCATGTTTCTTTATAGTTTTGCAAGATATCAAAAGAGATTTAGCTTTATCGAGGGACAGCACTGTGGATCATTGTCATAGATCAATTTTTCACACTGAGTGGCAAGATATCCTAGGGCTTGCCAGGGCGCATTATAGAATGTTCGTGAAACAGAGGAAAATATTACCCATGATTTTATCTCATTCTTGCATTAATAAACTGCATTTGTTTTTGTGTTTTTATCTCTAGCATTTGTCCAAATTTATATTAGCTACACATGTTTAGATAAAGGAAGAGAAAACAATTTAAATTAGATACAAAATGGGGATTATTGTAGAATGTAAGACTGACTCAGAAAATCCAAGGAAAATAAAACAATAAAATCCAGGAATGTGGAATAGGGGCAGTTCTGGGACTATTATTGATCTTGAGAGAAGATAGAGGTTCTCCTTGATTTAGAACTTCAGATGTTTTTGCCTCTAAATATGTATAGTTGGATATAATCCCATTCTCCTCTTCCTTTGCTGCCCAAGAAACTTGATTGTGGCAACACTGGAGCTTTCCTATGTGTTTTGTGAATTCTTAGTGAAGATTTGCACTGGCTGGACCTGAGATTACATTGCGGGTCTAGTAACTTGAGCTGTAGAATCTTTGACTCTCAACTTGTTTTGTCCTTTGTAAGAGCCTGAGCTGCTTTCAGGTCACAGAGAGACTCATAGCATGAAGATTTTTGTCACTTTTGGGAAGTGGATTTGGATTTAAAGGCTCAGATGCAGTTTTGAATATATACCATATATCTGGAGGTTCATTTATTATTAATTTAATCATTGTAAGTAGGACTTAGAGCATAGAACAGGATCAAGAACGAATGATGATGGTTAAAATGAAAAATTCTGTCCATTAAGAGTTACCATTAATAAAATGAAAAGACAAATCACAAAGTGGAAAACAATATTTGTGATACATGTATCTGTCATACCCAGAATATATAATGAATATCTACAAATTAATAAGAAAGAAAACCTAATTAAATATGGGAAAAATGTTTGAACAGCCATGTAAAAAAAAATTCAAATGGTCAATAAACATATCAAAAGATATTCAAAATTAAGTCCTTCAGGGAAA
Source organism: Vulpes lagopus (assembly GCF_018345385.1). NCBI lineage: Eukaryota > Metazoa > Chordata > Mammalia > Carnivora > Canidae > Vulpes > Vulpes lagopus. Next base: position 157,903,502 of record NC_054824.1, on the reverse strand, counting down.
TCCAAATTAGAACCTCAATATGAGTCTACTACACAGCCACCAGAACGTATTGGCAAAGAAAATGAAACTCATACAATGGTGGTGGAAGTGTAAATGGGCATAACAGTTACAAAACTGTTTAATAATATACACTGTATAATAAAGATGCACCTCTTTATATCCTACGAGCTAGCAATTCCACCCTAAGGTTTATACCACTAGAAATTCATGTATTTGGTGATCAAAAGTCATGTACAAAACATTTTAGTAGAACTATTTGAGCCAGAATTAAAAATAAGCCGAGTGTCCATCAATAACAGAATGGATAAGTAAGTTGTGTTCTACATATATAATGAAGTACTGAATTGAAATGACAATAATCAAACTATAGTTTCATGCATCAATATGGGTAAATCTCATTCAACTTCATGCTGACTGTAAGAAGACACAGAGGAGTATACATATATTCAAGAGGGATAGAAACTTCAAAAACAGGCCAAAAATACATATGATGGTGGGGGAATATAGTTATTGTAAAGAAGCACAAGGGGCCTTGTTGGTGTTGTGATGGTTTCTTGTTCTTAATCTGGCTCCCCATTACATAGGTGTGTTTATTTTAAGGATATTCATTAAGTAATGATGATTCATGTATACTTCAATAAAGGGAGAAGGAAAACACCCCAGAGGGAGTTTTGCTCACATTATGGGAAAAATACATTTTTTCCAGTAAAGGAATGAGAAAGGAGTACAGAAATATCTCATCTGAGTTTGACTCCCTTAAAAGGGATTTTTTAATAATATGAAAGATACTCCATGGAATTTTGGGATTTTTCAAAAGTCAAAGCCTAAGGATTATAACCCTTTTCAATCTTTCCTGTTTTATTAAAGATATGTATGTATGTATGTATGTATTTAAGAGAGAATGAGAACAAGAGAGATTACAGAAAGAGAGAGAGAGAGAGAAGCAGCCTCCCAGCTCAGCAGGGAACCAATGCTAGGCTTCATCTCAAAACCCTGAGATTATGACCAGAGGCTGTATTGGAGGATGGGGGGGTAGGGCACAAGGGCCATCAGGGGTCACGTCAGTCCTCTTTCAGGCTCCCGAACACGGCGGCCGGCACACTCTGCTGCTCCAGCCGCACCTCGTTGGGCTCCAGGTCCATCTCATCCTCATCCTCATCCTCGCCCAAACAACTGAGCCACCCAGGTGTCCCCCTTTTCAATCTTTCTATAATTAGTATTTAATCATGACTTCTGATTTTGAGGTTGTTAAGCATGGATACTTTTCTTAAATGAGGTATTTTCATCTTGAGTAACAAGGAAAAATTTGGCCGTTTACATATGGCCCATTCTAGACTGTGATTTAAAGCAAGGGACAGTCTCAAGGATGAATCATTGTTTGATAAATGAGGTAGTTAATGCTACATCTGCCTAATGATGCACAGACCCAGAGGAAAAAGATGCATGTGGTAGGTAGACATTAAACTTTTTTAGAAACTCACAAGGTTGAAAACTCTGGTTTACTGTAAGAATGAAAGAGCCAAGGGAGATAAGCCTTTACAAGCAGAGCTGAGAGAGAGGGAAAGCTGAACTCAAAGCAATTCATTCCTAGGAGACCCATTCAGATAAGAGTAAGTCCATAGCACACTATTTCCCCCCACCTCCCTTTTTCTGCTTTGAACGTGTATGTAAAAGCTAGGATAATATTTCAGTTGACAAACTGCTGCTTATAGGATAATTAAAAACAGGATGATTTTATTTGAGCTACAGGTTTCTATCTAAAGCCAAGAAGCAAGGTAACCAAGATTGGAGGGGCTCTCCACTGTAGCTATAGCACTTCTCCAAAGCAGAGTGAATCTTCAATGGAATGCAAGACAGAATTTCTTAATTGTATTTTCAGTGACTTTTGTATACTCCTGAAGCTAACATGGTCAATTGCTTATTTTTCAGATACAAATTACAATGATGAACCATAAATGTTTTAATTTCAACAATGGTCTTTAATAAATCTGGTGTGTTTTTTATCTTTGCAAAAAGGAATTTTACAAATAGAACTATCTTAATATTTCTGAAGCAATTTATACTTTCTCATGAATTTTTGCCATCTTTTAATATGATGGTGGCAAAAAAATTCCTTCAGGAAATAAGAAGAAAGAAAACTAAGACTGCTTTGGATTTATTTTTACACTTTTGCTAGTCGACATGAAATCAGTGTGACCACTCAAAAAGAATGATGCCTCTTTGATACTTGTTTCCTTGGTGCTCTTCATGTGACTTGTGGATCAGTTTCATAGGACTTTCAGCATCTTCAGAGTGATTAATATATTTCTGTAGCCATCCTGATAACCAACAGTTGTCAGGTGTCACTAACAGAAATCTTGAAACCCTTTTGGCTCATAGAATTGTGGGAAATTTTATAGTCTTCAAAATGAAAGTGCCATATTGTAACTGAGTGATGCACTATCCCTTGCCTGGTTCAAAGGAGGGAAATTTGATAAAGGCTTATATATAAGTAAAAATTCTTCTTTTCATTTCAACAGTTTTATAATTCCCTTGAAATTTGGACATCTTATCCATCATTCAACAACACTGGCCACATTCTTACCAGGTTGTGAAGTTATTTTTGTTTTTGTTTTTGTTTTTTTGAAATAAGCTTTCTGTTCCTCCTTTACTGTTAATTTTGTTCCCTGACCACAGGGTTGAAAAGTGGTATCTGAGGTCTATATCCAATTATCTCAGTGATTGGATCAAGGGTAGGCACATAACCCAAGAAAAGTCAATCACAATCTTTTCCTAGGACTAACATATTTTCTGAGATTTCTAAGACAGGAGGATATGAACTTAGGGCTGCTAGCAGAAATATGGAGAGAATGTCCTCACTAAAAAGCCCAGTAGAGACAATTGTCATAGAGACAGAGGAATCTTGTGTCTTTGAGTCTCTAGCTAAAGACCCCAAGGCTCTGATTCTTGTATGTCTTCTTCAGGTTCATGAATTGCTCAAATATGCTCCAGAGTTTTGTGAATAAAGAAATTCTATTTTTGCACAAGCCAGTTAGAGTTGGTTTCTGTCACTAGCTGCGAAAAAAGTCCTAATGAATAAAAGGACATTATCAAGAGTAATAGGAGGTCCCAGAACTATCAATTGTTCTCTTGGAGCTGTTTATTTCTATCATATTATCCTAATATACTCTTTCCTTTGCATGAGCCCTTGGTGATTGGACATTAAATACCTGTTGTACAGGTAGTGATAGTTCCAAATAGTGCAGGCACTCTTCTCCAAAAGCAGGGCTCCTCAAATTTCAATGTGCTCTCAGGAGTTAAAGATTTGCTTCCCCACCCGCCAAGTGCATTTCTCTTGTCTAATAGTTTAATACCATAATGTTCTTCTATAGATGTAGGAGTTTTTCTAAATTAAATTTTTACTTACCACAGATGTTCTATGATTATAAAAGCAATATATTTCTTTGTAAAATGTCCAAGGTTTACTGAGAAGCATAAAATAAATCCCTTGTGATTCTATCATTCAGAAATAACAACTGGTAATATTTTGGTATATAGCCTTTTATACTTTTTCTATGCACACACACATATATGCATACTACAAAAAATTGAATCATGGTGTAATAATGCAATTGTTTTAGATTCCACATATAAAGGAGATCATATGATATTTGTCTTTATTTTATTTAGCATGATACTCTTGAGGTCTCTCCAGGTTGTCACAAATGGCAAGATTTCCTTTTCTATGACTGAATAATATTCCATTTTCTATTTATGCCACATTTTCTTTATCCATTCATCCATCAATGGGCACTTAGGTGTTTCCATATCTTAACTATTGTAAACAGCATTGAAATAGGCATGGGGGTATATATATATATCTTTTCAAGTTAATGTTTTTGTTTTCTTTGGGTGAATACCCCAAAGTGGAATTGCTGGGTCATACGATAGTTCTATTTTAAAATTTTTGACAGAATTTCATACTGTTTTACATAGTGACTACACTGATTTACATTCCCACCAACAACAGTACACAAGAGGTCCTTTTTCTCCATACTTGTCTTTTTCATAAGAGACATTCTGACAGATATGATGTGATATCTTGTGTTTTTTTTTAAGATTTTATTTATTTATTCATGAGAGACACACACACACACACACACACACAGAGAGGGAGAGAGAGAGAAAGAGAGGCAGAGACACAGGCAGAGGGAGAAGCAGGCTCCATGCAGGGAGCCTGACATGGGACTTGATCCCTTGTCTCCAGGATCACACCCTGGGCTGAAGGGGGCACTAAACCGCTGAGCCACCCGGGCTACCCTTGTTGTAGTTTTTATATGCATTTCTCTGATGATTGATGATGTTGAGTACCTTTTCATGTACCTCCTGACCATTTGTATGTCTTCTTTGGGAAAATGTCTAGTTATATCTGCTCATTTTTTAATCATAACTTTTTCATTTACTATTGAGTTGTATGAGTTCTTTATATATTTTGGATGTTAGCCCCTCACTAGATACATGATTTGCAAATATTTACTCCCATTTGATAGGAGTTCGTCTTTTCATTTTGTTGATGGTTCCCCTGCTGTACAGTGCTTTTTAAATATCAAATGTGACAAGATATATACATTATGATCTTGATTGGCACAAAGGAAATAGTCACAGCATCTTCTATATTCTAAATGCTGTGTTAGGCAGAAGTCTGATGAATTTTAAAATGATTTCAGATCTCAAGGTACTTTCAGTCAGAGGTTTCTTTTATAAAAGGAATATCATATATTGAATTTATTATTAGTTAAAGTAAGAATGGGTGATACAAACTGAGTAATTTGGAAATTAAGGAAAAAACAATCATTAAGGGCTGGGAAAACTATAGAGATATGGAGTTTGAGCAGAGTCCTGAAGAACAAAAAGACTCGGCTTGTGTAGAAGGAGCAGGGGTTTCAGAGAGAAGAAATAGTGAAACAGATTCTGAAAAGAAAGAATATAGGTCTGTGTGCTTGGAGTGGAAGCCTGATGAAGAAAACATTAGTCCTATAACATTAACCATTTGATCCTGTTTGTTTCTTTACTAAACATCCTTTCCAATTGTGATTTCTTAAGGGATTTAGATGTGAGAGTGAGAAGAGAGAGCTAACCATCCCATCTGGAGTTCTCCTTGACACATGGTCCCTAAAAGCATTTTGTATGCTCCTTTTCTCTGTGGCATCCATGAGCTTCCCTTCTGATCATTCATCAAAGTACGGGGCCATCTGCTCTGTGCTCCGTCTGCTCCATGAATGAAATGAAGGCATGTGTTATGTGGCTCTATTCCAGCTTCCCCTCCTTTACATCTGCTGTGCCCCTTTGAACAGCCCATGGGGCATAACTGATGTCTCACCTTACTACAAGGTGCATGACCCTTTTGCTTCTAGTTCTATTTAACTTTGAAAAATACCTGCACCTCATGCTGTTCAGGTGTTATTGTAGAAACCCTTACCATCACCAAACCATTAGTTGTTTAGATTTCTTTGGCAGTCACCCATTTTACCAATGAAAGGTACTAAAACCTTTCATTAAAGAAAATTCAACATTTCAACCAATTCTTCTATTACAGGAAGAATAACAACTTTCAATTTATGTATCCCAATCCCTTTGAAGTACATTATTGATATTTGCTAACCAATCTCCTGTATATCCTTAGGCTCCTCACCTCACAGGAGAAGGTTTAAAGATAGAACAAAGTTGAAACTACAGATTCAAAAATGAATGAATATAGGCCTAGGAATGAAGTCACAGAACTAGAAAGAATATTGCAAAGGCCTTTCAAAGACTGTGCGTGTGTGTGTGTGCATGTGTGTGTATATTTGAATACATAACTGACAAATGTTCTTTTCTCCCAAACTAGAGAAGCAGAGAATGACTGTAGATGACTAAGAGAAGGAAATTTTTAAATTTTATATTTGTACAGAAAAAAAACACTTTTCCAAGATTTTTTTGTGCTCTAGACAAGTAAAGTTGAGCAAGGTTTAACTTCTCTGATCTTCACATTGCTAATCTGTAAAATGGTGATAATAAATACCTACATGAAAGAATATTTATAAAGGACTAAATATTGAGTTTAGTACCTATTATGTAGTAGGCCCTCAGATAGTTATCACATCTCCTGGAATGTAGTAGGAACTCAATAATTATCCTTTGTTTGAAAGAACAAATGAGTCAATGAAAATGATATGTAGAAAGTTTCCTGTCTTCCAGGACAGAGTTGGTATAATTTGTAACTCTTATACTCCTAGAAAGATATATTTCCACCACAATTTCTGTAGTTGTTAATAGCTTTTTGCTTAGCCTGATATGAAAACTTTATGAAACATAAAAGCGAGACTAAAGAAATAGTCTTAACATCTAAGTGACACTGGTAATACTCCTCAGGCCTTTTGGGCTGAGGTCATTCTTTTTCAGAATTTCAAACAAAAAATAAGTCTCTGAGAGAAATTAGTGGATAGAAAGCAAAGGTGTAATTAAGGATCTACTTGGGGAAGTGAAAAAGATAGGTAAACAGAAATGAAAGAGGTAGGTGATATTTTTAATACGTTTATTGAGGGCAGCCTGGGTGGCTCAGTGGTTTAGCGCTGCCTTCAGCCCAGAAAGTGATCCTGGAGACCCGGGATGGAGTCCCACGTTGGGCTCCCTGCGTGGATCCTGCTTCTTTCTGCCTGTGTCTCTGCCTCTGTGTCTCTCATGAATAAGTAAATAAAATATTTAAAAAATAATACATTTATTGAGATATTTTTAATGTACAATAAACTGCATATTTTAAAGTGCATAATTTGATAGGTTTTGACATATGTATATGTGCATGAAACCATCAACATAATCAAGAAAGTTGAATCAAACATATAATCACTCACAATAGTGTCCTCTTACCCCTCTATAGTCCTCTCTCCCTTCTCCCTCTTTCCCTGGCAATCCAGTGGGTTTTTTTCTATTACTGCAGATTAGTTTAGATTTTCTAGAGCTTTACACAAATAGAATGATATTGTGCACATTCTTATTGTCTGGCTTCTTTCATTCAGCAGTTATTTTGAGATTCATTGTTACATTTTTCAAGTTCATCCTTTTTTTATTTCTGAGTAGTATTCCACTGTATGGCTATACCATGGATTATTTGTCCACTCACCTAGTATTTCATTGTATGGCTATAGCAGATTGTCGATTCACCTATTACAGAAAAGCCGCTATGAATATTTGTATACAAGTCTGTATGATATATACTCTCATTTCTACTTAGGAGTAGAATGGTTGGATAATGATAGGCATATGTTGAACTTCTTTTTTTTAATAATAAATTTATTTTTTATTGGTGTTCAATTTGACAAAATACAGAATAACACCCAGTGCTCGATCGAACAAGTGCCCACCTCAGTGTCCGCCACCCAGTCACCCCCACCTCCCGCCCTCCTTCCCTTCCACCACCCCTAGTTCGTTTCCCAGAGTTAGGAGTTTTCCATGTTCTGTCTCCCTTTCTGATATTTCCCACTCATTTTTTCTCCTTTCCCCTTTATTCCCTTTCACTATTTTTTATATTCCCCAAATGAATGAGACCATATAATGTTTGTCCTTCTCCGATTGACTTACTCCACTCAGCATAATACCCTCCAGTTCCATCCACGTTGAAGCAAATGGTGGGTATTTGTCATTTCTAATTGCTGAGTAATATTCCATTGTATACATAAACCACATCTTCTTTATCCATTCATCTTTCGATGGACACCGAGGCTCCTTCCACAGTTTGGCTATTGTGGCCATTGCTGCTAGAAACATCGGGGTGCCGGTGTCCCGGCGTTTCATTGCATCTCTATCTTTGGGGTAAATCCCCAACAGTGCAATTGCTGGGTCGTAGGGCAGGTCTATTTTTAACTCTTTGAGGAACCTCCACACAGTGTTCCAGAGTGGCTGCACCAGTTCACATTCCCACCAACAGTGCAGGAGGGTTCCCTTTTCTCCGCATCCTCTCCAACATTTGTGGTTTCCTGTCTTGTTAATTTTCCCCATTCTCACTGGTGTGAGGTGGTATCTCATTGTGGTTTTGATTTGTATTTCCCTGATGGCAAGTGATGCTGAGCATTTTCTCATGTGCGTGTTGGCCATGTCTATGTCTTCCCCTGTGAGATTTCTCTTCATGTCTTTTGCCCATTTCATGATTGGATTGTTTGTTTCTTTGCTGTTGAGTTTAATAAGTTCTTTATAGATCTTGGATACTAGCCCTTTATCTGATATGTCATTTGCAAATATCTTCCCCCATTCTCTAGGTTTTCTTTTAGTTTTGTTGACTGTACCCTTTGCTGTGCAAAAGCTTCTTATCTTGATGAAGTCCCAATAGTTCATTTTTGCTTTTGTTTCTTTTGCCTTTGTGGATGTATCTTGCAAGAAGTTGCTGTGGCCAATTTCAAAAAGGGTGTTGCCTGTGTTCTCCTCTAGGATTTTGATGGAATCTTGTCTCACATTTAGATCTTTCATCCATTTTGAGTTTATCTTTGTGTATGGTGAAAGAGAGTGGTCTAGTTTCATTCTTCTGCATGTGGATGTCCAATTTTCCCAGCACCGTTTATTGAAGAGACTGTCTTTCTTCCAGTGGATAGTCTTTCCTCCTTTATTGAATATTAGTTGACCATAAAGTTGAGGGTCCACTTCTGGATTCTCTATTCTGTTCCATTGATCTATGTGTCTGTTTTTGTGCCAGTACCACACTTCAAGCTTCCAAACTGTCTTCTGAAATGGTTCCACATTTTGCATATCCACCAGCGGTTCCCAGTTCCTCTGCATCCTCACCAATCCTTTAAGTGGTCATTCTTTTTAAGTTTAGCCATTCTAATGGATGTGTAGTGATATGATGTCAATTTGAATTTTCCTAATGACTAGTGATGTTGAGCATCTTTTCATGTATTTATAAGCCGTATTTATATTTTGGTAAAGTATCTTGTTCAAATCTTTGCTCATTTTTTATTGGATTGCATGTTTTCTTATTACTGAATTTTAAGTGTACTTTATAGGTTCTATCAAGAAGTTCTTTATGAAATTTTTGATTTGCAAATATTTTCTCCTGGTTGATGGCTTGTCTTTGCATGTTTTTAGCAGTGACTTTCAAAGAGTGCAAGTATTTAATGCTAATGAGCTACAGTTTATCAACTTTTTGGTTGTTTGATGGATCATGCTTTGGTGTCCTAAGAAATTTTTTTCTTCAGAGATTTCTATGATTTTAGAATTTGCATGTAGGTCTATGGTTTTTAAAAAAATTTATGTGTATGATAAAAGGTGTGGATCACAGGCATGCTTGGCATTTGGGTATCCAGTTGCTCTAATAGTACTTGTTGAATAGTATCCTCTCTTCACAGAATTGCCTTGTCATCTTCATAGAAAATCACTTGTCTATAAATATGTGGTGTACTTCTGGATTCTATTCTTTTCCATTGATCTATTTTTCTATCTTTATGCCAATGCCATACTGTCATGATTAATCTAGCTATAAAGTAAGTCTTTGTTTTAAAGACTTTATTCTTCTCTTCCAAAGATGTATTATATAGTTACTTTATGTTCTTTGCAATTCTATTTGAATTTCATGACCACTTTATATGTAAAACCAACCTTGTAGTCATGAAATAAACTCCACTTGTTAATAATATATTTTTTGGTATGTTTTCATTTACTTGGATAAAATATTATTTAGAATTTTTGCATCTTTTTTCATAAATGATATTAGCCTATTATTTCCTTTGCTTATAATGTCTTTTTCTGGTTTGGTATTCAAAAAATACTAGAACCAAATAATAATTTGGGAAGTACTCTCTTCAATTTTCTGTAAGACTTTTTGTGAGAATCAGTATTGTTTCTTTCTTTAACGTTTGGTAGAATTCACTAGATCAACAACTTAAATGAAATGGACCAACTCCTTGAAGGACACAAACTACCAAAGCTCACTCAGGAAGTACTAGATAATCTGATTAGCCCTAAATCTAATGAAGACATTGAATTTGTAGTTAAAAATTTTTCTGTAAAGATTATGACTGGACTCTGTGGGTATAGTCTTTTTCATATTTCTTGTACTTGGAAGTAACTGAGCTTCTTGGATCTTTGGGTTTACAGTTTTGATCAATTTTTTTTAAAGGCAATTATTTCTTTAAGTACTTTTTCTCCCTCTCTCACCCTCTCTTTCAGATACACCCATACTGAGCTGAAGTTGTCCTATAGCTCATTGATGCAACTTTATTTATGGTTTTTTCTCTATGTGCTTTATCTTGGACTGTTTCTATTACTTTATTTTCAAGTTTACTTATCTTTCCTTCTGCAAGATCCTATCTGCTGTTAATCATATCCAGTGTATCTTTTGTCTCAGACTCTTTTTGTTTTCATCACTGAAAGCTTGATTTGCTTTTTTAAAATTTCTTTTATGTTTCTACATAACTTTTTGAACATATGGAATGCAGTTACAATAACTATTTTTATATCCTCTTCAGCTAATTCAAATATCTGTGTCAGTTCTGTGTTGATTTCAATAGATTGCCTTCTCTCCTCATTATGGATTGTATTCTCCTGTTTCTTTGCATGCCTGATAATTTTTGTATTAAGGGCCAGACATTTTGAATTTTATGTTTTGAGGTACTGAATATTTTAGTATTTCCATAATACTCTTAAGCTTTGTTTTGGGATGCAAGTAGAAATAGTTTGATGTTTTGGGGTACCACTTTTAAGATTTGTTAAATGGGATTAGGGTGTTTGACCTAGGACAAATTATTCCCCACTACTAAAGCAAGTCTTTTCTAAGTATCCTTCCCAATTTATTGTGAATTATGAAGTTTTCTAGGGTTGAGAGATCAGATATGCTTCTTGGTCCAATGTGATTGACAAGTACTATTACTACTAAGCTTTTCAGGGAGTTCTTTCCTTGGCTCAAATGGTTTTCTTCCATGCATGCACTGATCCTAATTCCAATGAGTACTCAAGGAGGGCACTTTTAAATTTTTGGAGTTCTCTCTCTGTGCAGTTCTGTGCTCTCTGGTTCACTGTCTTTTGACCATGAGCTGCTTTGATCTCCCTGGATTCTTAGCCCTATCTCTTAGACTCAGTGAGTGTCTTGGACACTATCTGGATTCTCTGTCCATGTGCTGTGGTCTGGCAACTTCCACAAAGTATAAATCTGAGATAATTGTAAAGCTCACCTTGTTCATTTTCTGTTTATCAGGGATCATTGTCCTTTGTTTCCAGTGTATTGAGAATCACTGTTTCATATATTTTACCTGATTATTTTGGTTGTTCCATAGGGGAGGGTAAATATTGTTCCCATTGTTCCACCTAAGTAGGAAGTGCAGACCTTGAGACAGATGATATTTAAAAGCAATATAGCAGGTGCTAAAGGGTTTGAACAGTACATATCGACTCTAAACCCTTTTCTATTCCAGAATATATCCCAGGTTTGACAACATCTTTTAAACACAGAGGCTCACTATAGAAATGATTCTCAAAAAGGACAAATAATTCTCATTCACCACCCTCATCCTCTGCAACAGATTCTTTAGAAAAGAGAAACTTGTTGGAGAGGTAATGGGAAGAATTGTGGAACCCGCACCAGCTTCTCACTCACCTCCCACCAAAAAGTTAGGCCACAATTTCTTTAGTTCATATAGTTTCTACAGAATTGCAGAATATCCATAACCTGATATTATGGAGTTGACTGGGGTCCAAATTTTTATAACAGGAGTTCCTACTACCTCTGGTTCCTGTTCTCATGGTACCACAGGCACAGGCCACAGGCATCTGATTTCCCTGATGGAGATTTTTCCCTTTTCCTTCTCTTCAAGTTTCTGTCTACCATTTTTGGTCTTCGATATATTAAAAAAAAAAAAAGCTAAATAAAAGCACCTTTTTAAAAGTTATTTTCTTCCATATAGAACTTGATGACCCATCAGATGGAGCTCAGACCTCAGAAACACAGGTGTCTATGTATTTAACCAGCCCTCGGGGAGATTCTGGTGCATGCTAAGTTTTGAAAACCACTGCCTTGGTCAATCACAGGCATCACAGGGCAGAGAAAGTTTCCCTGTGCCCTAGTTACTCCTGTTAACACTAACTAAAGGGGCAAAATTGTTCAGCATCCAGACATAGGACTATTTGTATTGATGACTTTTAACATTGCACTTTTACTTGAATTTTTTCCATGTATTATTCAGACCTTTTTAAAGTTTTGAAACATGGGCTCCATTCTTTAAGTACTTGTATTTATAAGTGGAGATTTACACTTATAAGGATAGTTTACAGAATTACAAAATAAGACTCATGAGGAAAGGTGAGACAGTCACACTCTAGAAAACTGTGTAGAGTGTATAGTTCCATATTGTGAGACCAAACACCCAAGTAGTTCTCCCACTCCCTGCAGAGCAGAACAGAAGGGGTAAAAAACTGTGATAGAAAAAATCTGATAAATGCAAAAGGCGTAGAGGAAGCTGTATGCTTAATATCTAAACCATCTCAGAGAAAAAAAATCGATTATTTTTAAACTGGCCTGAAATCAAGAGAATTGTTCCCATGAATCTCAGGAGAAGTTTGCTCAGTCAGCAAATGGAAGATGTGACTGAGCTTATATTTATGTTGGTAACGATATAGAGATATAAGCAAACTCATATATCCAAAATATTTATTCCTGCAAAAGAGGCATCTTTTAACTCCAAAATATATATTCATAGTTTCCCTGCATTACAAGTACATTTGGATGCAAAGCTAATTCCTCTGATTTATGTTAGGTGAACATCATACTTCTGTTATGTTTATGTTTACATTCAGAATAAATAACATACATTATTGGCAATTTAATGCATACATTTAAGTTATTCAGATCTACAGGAATAAAGCACAATCATTTTTGTACTAAGGTAATTGCATCCCAGTACCTCTCCCTGCTTCCATCTCTACTATTGCCCCAACTCATTCTCCATGTTGTAGACCATATGATGTCTTACGTTTATTTTTGGTTAACAGTGTAAGCACTTTTTTTTAAACTCAGAAATACAGAGATAAATTTTAGAAAGAAAAATAGTTAAAATGGCTAAAAGTCATTCTTTGGAGTAGAAATCAGCGTAGAGATGATTTTTTTCCTTATTATTATTTCTGCAAAACTGGCATTTTATACATATGTAACAGTTTTATTTGATAAACTTTTTTCTTTTTTTTTTAAAGATTTTATTTATTTATTCACTAGAACACACAGAGGGGAGAAAGAGAGAGAGGCAGAGACACAGGCAGAGGGAGAAGCAAGCTCCACGCAGGTAGCCTGACGCGGGACTCGATCCCGTGTCTCCAGGATCTTGCCCTGGGCTGAAGGCGGCGCTAAACAGCCCAGCCACCGGGGCTGCCCAACTAAGGGCTGCCTTTTTTTTTTCTTAAGGCACACAGCTAGAAATGGTTCATCCCTGAGGAAGGTGTTCTAGACAACCAATTTGCCACCTCTATTTTGGGGATGCTCTGGAGTTATTCTTATCAAAGCCTGTTTGTTTTTTTTGTTTTTTTTTTTTTGTGTGTGTGTGTGTGTTTGTTTGGTTTGGTTTTTTTTTTCTTTTCCTTCAATTATATAAGCTTCTAAAATTTTGCCACAAAGTTACTTGTAGCTGAGATCAGTTTCAGATTTGCTTGCAACCAAAGAACTGACTGATACATCTACTGAGATGCATGTCTTATCTGTCATTTGTATCTCCTCTATGGATCTCTATTGCCTATAAAACAGTAGAAGGGCCTTGGCTGTTATACAAGGACCTCCATGACCAGGCTTCTCTCTGCCCTCACATTTCTGTCACCACTCTTCTTTCTAGGGTTGCCCATCTGCTGATGGTTAGCTGGAAACCATATGAATTTGCTGGACTCTTCCCTTTTCCTGGGGCATATCCCCCTCTTTTTGTCATTTGGCCAATTGTTACTTACTTTCTATGCTTGGCTCAAGCATCATCTCCTCCAGAAAACATCATTGAATTCTTCACTGTGTTTCTTTAAAGGTCTGTGTATACTTTTCATTATTACTTGCTGTCAAAGACTGATAGTCTCTCATGTATCTGTCTTCTCCAGACTATAAACTCATAAAGAGCATAGTTGCATTTATTTTTATGTGTTAATGCCTCACACATCAATTAACATTCAAACCAATAAATATTTTATGAACTGAAAGGGATATTTCTAAACATAAAAGGGGTCAAATTATAGAGTACATAATTGATTTCCTTCAATATTTGAAAATCTGCAGATTATGGTTTTAAAACTTTTATCCAAAAAGTTGCTTTTAAAGATTAAGAATACTAAATGTCAGTGCTGAAAAGTTGAGAAAAGTATCCCATGTATGATGGTTGCTCTCTAATGACTGTGTACAGTTAGATTATACTTCTTTTGAGGAGATCATCAAGCTCTCCTTGGTTGTACTGCCATGACCAGATGGCAGCATCAATATGATCTTTTAAATCTTTTTTTAAAATTTTATTTTTATTTATTCATGACAGAGAGAGAGAGAGAGAGAGAGAGAGAGAGAGAGAGAGGCAGAGACACAGGCAGAGGGAGAAGCAGGCTCCATGCAGGGAACCCGATGTGGGACTCAATCCTGGGTCTCCAGGACCACCTCCCGGGGCTGAAGTCGGCACTAAACTGCTGAGCCATCAGGGCTGCCCTAATATGATCTTTTAAAAGATGTTCATTAGATCATGCTCAAAGCCTTTAAGTATCTTCTCATTAGACTAAAATCTACATATCTAGGGCATCTGTCTCTGCCTGTTTCATTTCCTAAGGCAGCTTTAACAAAGTCCCACAAACTGGGTGGGTTAAACAATAGAAATTTATTGCTGCACTGTTCTGGAGACTGGAAGTCCAAAATTAAAATGTCAGCAGAGTTGGTTCCTTCTGGAAGTTATGAGGGAGAATATATTCCATGCCTCTCTCCTAATTTCTGTGGTCTGCTGACAATTGTTGGTGTTCCTTGCCTTACAGATGCATTACCCCAAGCTCTGCCTTTATCTTCACCTGATGTTCTCTGTTTGTGCCTGCTTCTATGTCCAAATTTCCCCTTTTTAGAAGGACACAGTCATTGGATTAGGGCCCACCATGGTGACCTCACATTAACTAATCATCTGCAAAAACCCTATTTCCAAATAAGTCATATTCCCAGGCACTGGGGGTCTAGGACTTCGACATCATCTTGGGGAACACAATTCAACTCATAACAGTGTCTACTTTTCTCATATCATCTCTTGCTACCCTCCTTAGTCTAGCCATACTGCTTTTCATACTATTCCCCAAACAAGACAACAGCACCCTATCTTCTGAGATTTTGTATTTCTTGTTTATGCTGAGAATGCCCTTCACATGTCCACCATTATCTTCTCATTTAGAGCTCAGATCAAAGTCAGAGACTCTGGTATTGACCATCCTATTTCTGTACCCATATGCTGTTGGCTTATTTATTTCTATATAGACCTTACCACCGTCTGAAAACATCTTGCTCTTTTATATGTATGACACTCCTATCTAGAGACTCCAAGAGCACAGA
Organism: Vulpes lagopus; assembly: GCF_018345385.1. Taxonomy (NCBI): domain Eukaryota; kingdom Metazoa; phylum Chordata; class Mammalia; order Carnivora; family Canidae; genus Vulpes; species Vulpes lagopus. Next base: position 157,887,973 of record NC_054824.1, on the reverse strand, counting down.
GATCCTGCCTTTCTTCCTAATGATATATCCCAGTGCCTAGAACAGTACCTATTACATAATAAGGCTTCAATGAAAATTATTGTATTACCGTGAATTGAATGTACTATGAAGTAAGGTATAAAGTCACATTTCCAAACAGCATAAATAATTTACCAAAGAAACAGTCAAAACAGGTCATCACCCAGAATAATTTTATTTTCAAATATGGAAACATCACCAGCATCTCTTCTCCCCAAATTCAGAATGACTTCCGATCATATGTCCCTTTTTAACATAGCTTCAGTGAGCACCCTATTTAAAATCACAACTCTCCACCCCAACCAGAATTCCCGTATACCTTCTTCTTGTTCTGTTCCATAATACTTATCACCTTCTAAAAGACTGTATAATACACTTACTGATACTGCTTTTTACAAATGCCTTTCTCTCAGGGCACCTGGGTGGCTCAGTGGTTAAGCACCTGTCTCTGGCTCAGGTTGTGATCCTGGGGTCCTGAGATCGAGTCCCACAACAGGATCCTTGCAGGGAGCCTGCTTCTCCCTCTGCCTATGTCTCTGCCTCTGTGTGTGTGCCTGTCTCATGAATAAATAGATAAAATCTTTTTAAAGAGTGCCTTTCTCCCTATTAATAGAGAAATCTGTTTTGTTCATTGGAGGAGCCCAGGAACATAAAACTGCATCACACATAGTATGTGTTCAATGAATATTTGCAGATGGTGGAAAAACAAAAAGTGGTTCCCTGCTCTTAGTTTCTAATTTATTTACCTGAGAATTATGACAGTAATAGATAGAGCTTTATTTGTAAAATCAAATGCAAAAGAAAACTCCAGATTAGAGAAGAGAGAATCAGAATCAATAGGGTATACACACTGTATGGTGTTTTTTTGGAGGTTCTGCCTATCCTTGCTCAAAATTTTGGCATTTAATAGTACTCACATATTAAAACTGTGGGGTTGAGTGAATCTTGCAGAGGCTGTGTTAGTCCTGGCCTCCAGGCTTCACTTTTTCCCTGACTAGAATTGGGGTCTTTAGGCTGACTGATTGGTAATCAGAGCATGGTCAGTAACTAGGACTAATACATTTCTTTTCTACAGATTTTTTTTTAGAACCATACCAACATGAAAGGCCTCCCAACAATCCAAACCAACCTTTATCTTAATGGAGTCTGAAGTTCACTCTTCTGTTTATGATGTGTAACAATTGAAGTGGGAGATATAAAGTTTGCAGCTATTATGTAATCAAAACCATTTGTGTTTTCCCAAAAAGGAAGGAGGAGGCAAGAAGGGGATGGGGAGGCAGGGAGGAGGAAGAAAAGGAAAAATCTCAGAATTGGAAGCTTAGAGCCTGTGCAGTGAGCAGGAAGTTGAAACTCATCCAGCTGTCACATAACAACAGAAGAAAAATGCTTTATGTATTCAATCATTATTAAGTGTTCTGCATGTCTATTTCCCACATTATTTGCCAGTATATATTGGTTTTCAAATGCTAGCATTTTAAGAGCAGGAGAAATATTTGCTTTTAAGATAAAAATTGATTTTTGAAGGCCATAAAGACAAAAATTCCATGTGGTAGAACAGGAAAAAAAAAGTGATACCCTCACTTTAAAGCATTTTATACTGAAACTAAAAAAGCCTCTATTGCCTTTAACTTTGAAAGTCACTTTCTAAATGAAGGGCCACTCCAGGCTGAGCCACTAGTGTTCTCATTTCACAAATATATTTTAGGATTAAAGTATTTAATGTTTAATGATGGTATCGAAGCAGACAGGACTTCAAAGGAAGGAGGTGATTGCCCAGCAAGCTGCCAGCACATGGCTCTCTTGTAGAAGCAGGTACCTCCAAGACAAATTGGAAAATGGAAAACGGGGTGAAGTAAAAGCCTCTGTGGACACTTTCGTCTTTTAGCTTCTAGAAAATGGTCTGAACAGAGAAACTGCAGTAAAAATTGGATCACTGAGTTTATGAATCTTAGCATCATTCAGTGTTAGAACTAGCAAATGTTGAAGAAAGTGGAGGCCCAAGTATTTTACCGATGAGAAAATTGGAGCACAGAGAAATGGTATGGGATCCCAAGGTCATATATCTATTCATTGAAAATAAGCATGAAATGTAGGCATTCTAATTGTGATTTAGTCATTTTTCCCTCGGGTCATCTCACAAGTACACCACTGCTATCCTTGAAAACCTTACAAAGGATTGTCTTCCTACCCACTTCATCCCTATAAGACTATCTTGAGAACATGTTTTATGCACACTTGATAGGCATAAGCATAAAATTTGATCCTTTAAGAATAGAAATGTTTGTGGTGGATTCTCAAAGAGCAGCGGAGTTCTGATGTAGCTTTACTACTTGGATGACCTCTCAAATGCCTTTGAATGATGCCCATTTCTTCTAGAATTAAGGCGTGGTTTACTTCACCCTTACTGATTCACTCCACTGCTGGTCTAAGGCCAGTTGTCATTTTTAGCTCTCTCTCTCTAGATATTTCTGTCTTGGCTCCACATCCAGCACTTTTTGGCTTCAGACCAAAATTAATCTCCACAAAGCCTAAATAATCTTGACATGTTCATTGTCACCTCTTTACCACCCTTGGTCTCTGAATTGGCATGTTTTATTTATCAAGTCTCTGTACATAGTACTCAACAAGGTTCCCCCAAATCTGATATCTTCTTTCTATTAATACTCCCTAAATTCTTGACACTTTTCTTTCTTCTCTTACTTTCTATGTTTATTACATTTGGAATAAACAGATACAAAATTATATATGTCAATAAACATAATTAATTCTTATAGCTCTTGAGTATATACATTGTATATATTTTAAATAATAATAATATTAATGTGTGTATATCATTAAGTTCAAGAAATACAATATTGTCAATATGTTGAATGAAGCCCTTGTTAGGCTCCTTCTGCTTGTATCTGCCTTTTTAATCCCTTCAAAATGTTTATTATTCATTTTTTTCTTCTTAATTCTACCACTTAAGCATATGCCCCTAAGAGATGTTTGTTTTGCTTTTATTAAAGGTTATAAACATGGCATTATATATATACATATATATGTATAATAATTTGTATATATAAATATATATTTATATATACATATAAATATATCTTAATATATTTATATATAATTTATAATTTGTAAATTATATAAATTATATATACTATTTATATATATATATAAATATATGTCTTCTGTGACTTGCTTTTCTGGCTTACTATTTTTTTGAATTAATCCTTATCAGTACATGGTGCTTAATTAAGCTTTGCTGTAAGGAATTCCATTATATGTCTATGGCACCCTTTATTCATTCTTTCTACTTTTGATGGACAGACATTTGGATTATTTCAGTTATTTGCTATTACAAAAACTGCTGTTATGACCACATTTATGCATATCTCCTCATTTATGTATTTAAAAATTTCTATTGGTTGTAAACTTAAGAGGAAAATTGCTAGATCATAGTGATGGAGTAGTTTCAGTGTAACTAAATAATGTTATTTCCTGAAATTCTTGTACCAATTTATATTCCTATTTGTTCCACATTTTCACCAATATTTGGATTAGTCCAATTCTTTGTTTTGCTAATTTGTGTGTGTGTGTGTGTGTGTGTGTGTGTGTGTGTAAAACTTTATCTCATTTATGGTTTTGGGAACTATGCATTTCCTTAGTTACAAATGAAATTATAAGCATTTAAAATTTTATTCAAGTATAATTAACTTACAATATTATATTAGTTTCAGGTGTACAATATAATGACCAATACTTCTATACATTACTCAGTCCTCATAATGATAAGCGTACTCTTAATTCCCTTCATCTATTTCACCTATCCCCATCCCCACCTCTCCTCTGGCAACTGTAAGTTTATTTTCTATATTTAAAGAGTCTGGTGTTTTGTCTCTTTTTTCCTTTGTTAATTTATTTTGTTTCTTAAGTTCCACAAATTTGTCTTTCTTTGATTAGATATTTTACTTAGCATTATATCCTCTAGATCCATTCATGTTGCCACAAATGCCACAAGATTTCACTTTTTTGTGACTGAGTGATATTCCATGATATATATATCTCACATTTTATTTATCAGTTGATTGACACTAGGGTTACTTCCATATCTTGGCTATTGTTAATAATGCTGCAATAAACATTGGGATGCATTATTTTTAAAAGATATCTATCTATCATCTATGTATCTATATCTATCTATCTATCTATCTATCTATCTATCTATCTATCTATCATCTATCTATCATCCATCCTCTATCTATTTGAGATAGAGACAACATGAGCAGGAGGGGCAGAAGGAGAGAGAGAGAATCTCAAGCAGCTCCACACTGAGCCTGAAGCTGACATGGGGCTCAATCCCAGGACCCTGAGATCATGACCTGAGCTGAAACAAAGAGTCAGACATTTAACTGACTGTGCCATACAGGTGCCCCAAGACTGCACATTCTTGAATTAGTGTTTTCATTTTCTTTGGGAAAATGCCTAGTAATGGAGTTACTGAATCATATGGTAATTCTGTTTTTGTTTTATTTTTTATGTACATTTTTTATTGGAGTTTGATTTGCCAACATATAACACCCAGTGCTCATTCTGTCAAGTGCCCCCCTCAGTGCCCATGACCCAGTCACTCCATCCCCCTGCCCACCTCCTTTTCCACTACCTCTTGTTCATTTCCCAAAATTAGGAGTCTCATGTTCTGTCACCCGCTCTGATATTTTCCACACATTTTCTCTCCTTTCTCCTATAATCCCTTTCACTATTTTTTTATTCTCTGGAGGAATGAAACCATATAATGTTTGTCCTTCTCCAACTGACTTATTTCACTCAGCATAATTCCATCCAGTTCCATCCACATTGAAGCAAATGGTGGGTATTCGTCATTTCTAATGGCTGAGTGATATTCCATTGTATATATAGACCACATCTTCTTTATCCATTCACCTGTCGATGGACACCAAGGCACCTTCCACAGTTTGGCTATTGTGGACATTGCTGCTATAAACATTGGGGTGCAAGTGTCTCAGTTTTTCACTGCATCTGTATCTTTGGGGTAAATCCTCAGTAGTGCAATTGCTGGGTCGTAGGGTAGCTATATTTTTAACTCTTTAAGGAACATCCACACAGTTTTCCAGAGTGGCTCTACCAGTTGACATTCTCACCAACAGTGCAAGAGGGTTCCCCTTTCTTCACACCTCTCCAACATTTGTTGTTTCCTATCTTGTTAATTTTCACTATTCTCACTGGTGTGAGGTGGTATCTCATTGTGGTTTTGATTTGTATTTCCCTGATGGCAAATGATGCAGAGCATTTTCTTATGTGCTTGTTGGCCATGTGTATGTCTTCTTTGGTAAAATTTCTGTTCATGTCTTTTGCCCATTTCATGATTGGATTGTTTGTTTCTTTGCTGTTGACTTTACTAAGTTCTATATAGATCTTGAAAACTAGCCCTTTATCTTATATGTCATTTGCAAATATCTTCTCCCATTCTGTAGGTTGTCTTTTAGTTTTGTTGACTGTTTCTTTTGCTGTGCAGAAGCTTTTTATCTTGATTAAATCCCAATAATTCATTTTTGTTTTTGTTTCCCTTGCCTTCATAGATGTATCTTGCAAGAAGTTGTTGTGGCCAAGTTCAAAAAGGGTGTTCCCTGTGTTCTCCCCTTGGATTTTGATGGAATCTTGTCTCACATTTAGATCTTCCATCCATTTTGAGTTTATCTTTATGTATGCTGTAAGACAATGCTCTAGTTTTATTCTTCTGCACATGATAGTCCAATTTTCCCAGCACCATTTATTGAAGAGACTGTCTTTTTTCCAGTGGACATCTTTACTGCTTTGTCAAATATTAGTTGACCATAAAGTTGAGGGTCCACTTCTTGATTCTCTATTCTGTTCCATTGATCTATGTGTCTGTTTTTGTGCCAGTACCACACTGTCTCGATGACCACAGCTTTGTAGTACAACCTGAAATCTGGCATTGTGATGCCCCCAGCTATGGTTTTCTTTTTTAATATTCCCCTGGCTATTTGGGGTCTTTTCTGATTCTACACAGATCTTAAGATGATTTGCTCCAACTCTCTGAAGAAAGTCCATGGTATTTTGATAGGGATTGCATTAAATGTGTAAATTGCCCTGGGTAGCGTTGACATTTTCACAATATTAATTCTTCCAATCCATGAGCATGGAATATTTTTCCATCTCTTTGTGTCTTCCTCACTTTCTTTCAGAAGTGTTCTGTAGTTTTTAGGGTATAGATCCTTTACCTCTTTGGTTAGGTTTATTCCTAGGTATCTTATACTTTTGGGTGCAATTGTAAATGGGATTAACTCCTTAATTTCTCTTTCTTCAGTCTCATTGTTAGTGTATAGAAATGCCGTTGATTTCTGGGCATTGATTTTATATCCTGCCACTCTGCCAAATTGCTGTATGAGTTCTAGCAATCTTGGGGTGGAGTCTTTTGGGTTTTCTATCATGTCATCATGTATCATGTCATCTGCAAAGAGGGAGAGTTTGACTTCTTTTCCAATTTGAATGCCTTTTATTTCATTTTGTTGCCTTATTGCTGAGGCTAGGGCTTCTAGTACTATGTTGAATAGCACTAGTGTGAGTGGACATCCTTGTCATGTTCCTGATCTTAGGGTAAAGGCTCCCAGTGTTTCCCCACTGAGAATGATATTTGCTGTGGGCTTTTCGTAGATGGCTTTTAAGTTGCTAAGGAGTGCTCCCTCCACCCCTACACTCTGAATTAAGAGTTTTGATCATGAATGGATGCTGTATTTTGTCAAATGCTCTCTCTCTATTGAGATAATCATATGGTTCTTGATTTTTCTCTTGTTATTATGATCTATCACGTTGATTGCTTTACGAGTGTTGAACCAACCTTGCATCCCAGGGATAAATCTCACTTGGTCATGGTGAATACTCTTCTTTATGTACTGTTGTATCCTATTGGATAGTATATTGTTGAGTGTTGGCTAGTATTTTGCTAGTATTGGCTAGTATTTTTCATCTGTGTTCATCAAGGATATTGGTCTATAATTCTCCTTTTTGGTGGGGTATTGTCTGATTTTGGAATTAAGGTGTTGTTGGCCTCATAAAACGAGTTTGGAAGTATTCCATCCCTTTCTATCTTTCAGAACAGCTTTAGTAGAATAGGTATTGTTTCTTCTTTAAGCATTTGATAGAATTCCCCTGGGAAGCCATCTGGCCCTGGCCTTTTTTTCTTGGGAGGTTTTTGATGACTACTTCTATTTCCTCCCTGGTTATTGGCCTGTTCAGGTTTTCTATTTCTTCCTGTTCCAGTTTTGGTAGTCTGTGGTTTTCCAGAAATGCGTACATTTCTTCTAGATTGCCTAATTTATTGGCATATAGCTGCTCATAATACATTTATTAAGTCGTTTGTATTTCCTTCATATTGGTTGTGATATCTCCTTTTTCATTTGTGATTTTATTAATTTGAGTCTTTTTTCTTTTTAATAAGGCTGGCTAATAGTTTATCTATCTTATTCATTCTTTCAAAAAACCAACTCCTGGTTGTGTTGATCTGTTCTACAGTTCTCCTGGTCTCTTTCATTGTGAGTTCTGCTCGAATCTTTATTAATTCTCTTCTTCTGCTTGGTGTAGGTTTTATTTGCTGTTCTTTCTTCAGTTCGAAAAATTAACTTGTGTATTTGAGTTTTTCCAATTTTTTGAGGGATGCTTGTATTGTGATTTATTTCCCTCTTAGGACTGCTTTTGCTGTATCCCAAGATTGAACAGTTGTATCTTCATTTTCATTAGTTTCCATGAATCTTTTAAATTCTTCTCTAATTTCCTGGTTGACCCATTCATCTTTTATCTGGATGCTCTTTAATCTCCATGTGTTTGAGTTTCTTCCAAATTTCTTCTTGTGATTGAGTTCTAGTTTCAAAGCATTATGGTCTGAAAATATGCAGGGGACAATCCCAATCTTTTGATATCTGTTGAGACCTGATTTGTGACCCAGGATGTGGTCTATTCTGGAGAAAGTTCCATATGCACTTGAGAAGAATGTGTATTCACTTGTGTTCAGATGCAAAGTTCTGTATATATCTGTGAAATCCATATGGTCCAGTGTATAATTTAAAGCTCTTGTTTCTTTGGTGATGTTGTGCTTAGAATATCTGTCATTTGCAGAAAGTGCCGTGTTCAAGTCTCCTACTATTATTGTATTATTAACTAAGTATGTCTTTACTTTGGTTATTAATTGATTGATATATTTGGCAGCTCCCACGTTAGGGGCATAAACATTCATGATTGTTAAGTCTTCTTGTTGGATAGACCCTTTAAGTATGATACAGTGTCCCTCTTCATCTCTTACTACAGTCTTTGGGATAAACTTTATCTGATATGATGATTGCAACCCCAGCTTTCTTTTGAGGACCATTTGAATGGTAAATGGTTTTCCACCCCTTCAGTTTCAGGCTGGCGGTCTCAAATGAGTGTCTTGTAGACAGTAAATAGATGGGTCTTGCATTTTCATCCAGTCCAAAACCCTGCATCTTTAGATGGGATCATTTAGCCCATTCATGTTCAGAGTAACTATTGAAAGATAGGAATTTAGTGCCATCGTAAAACCTATTCATTCCCTGTTTTGTGGATTATATCTTTGGGCTTCCTCTATCTTTTGCAGAGTCCCCCTTAATATTTCTTGCAGAGCTGGTTTGGTGGTCACATATTCTTTCAGTTTCTGCCTATCTTGGAAGCTTTCTATCTCTCCTTCTATTCTGAGTGAGAGCCTTGCTGGATATAGTATTCTTGGTTGCATGTTCTTCTCTTTTAGTACACTGAATATATCCTGCCAGCTCTTTCTGGCCTCCCAGGTCTCTGTGGAGAGGTCTGCTGTTAATCCAATACTTCTCCCCATCTTTTCTCTCTTGCTGCTTTAAGGATTTTCTCTTTATCCTTGGAATTTGCAAGTTTCACTATTAAATGTCGAGGAGTTGAATGGTTTTTATTGATTTCAGAGAGGGAACCTCTCTATCTCCTGGATCTGGATGTCTGTTTCCCTCCCCAAATTAGGGAGGTTCTCAGCTATGATTTGTTCAAATACACTTTCTGACCCTCTGTCCCTCTCAGCCTCTCTGGAACCCAATTATATGTAGATTTTTCCTTCTGAGGCTATCATTTGTTTCCCTTAACCTTTCCTCATGTTCTTTTAATTGTTTTTCTCTTTATTCCTCAGCTTCTCTCCTTGCCATCAACTTGTCTTCTATGTCACTCACTCTTTCTTCTATCTCATTAACCCTCATCATTAGGACCTCCTTTTGGATTGCATCTCATTTGATTGATTTTTCATTTTGTCCTGATTAGATATAAATTATGCAGTCATGAAGTCTCTTCATTCCTTTATGCTTTTTTTCCCAGAGCCACCAGTAGCTTTATAATTGTGCTTCTGAATTGGCTTTCTGGCATTGAATTGTAATCCAAATTCTGTAACCCTGTGGCAGAGAGTACTGTTTCTGATTCTTTCTTTTGTGGTGAGTTCTTCTTTCTAGTCATTTTTACTTAGTGCAGAGTGGCTGTATGAGTGGGCTGAGTCAAGAATATCAACCACGACCAAAGTAAATTTCACCCTAGATGATTCTGCTGAGGTCAGAGACCAGAAATTGAAAACAAAAATCAGAACGAAATAAAACAAAAAGACCATTAAAGTGAAAAACAAATTTTAAAACAAAGTAGTAAAATATAAAAGGGCAAGAATCCCAAAGAAAAAGAGAAAAAAAAAGAAAAAAAAAGATGGGGGGTACTAGGAGATGATGGTGGTGACAAAGTTGTAGTGGGGGGAGAATGTAGTCTACCTGAGAGGTTCTAGAGGGTAATCCTCTTGGTTATGAGTATATTAAGTTCTGTATGTTAGAAGATGCTCAGTCCCAAATTTATATAAGCCAGAAATGCTTGTAGAAGCCCCAACAGTGACCACCAAAACATCAATAAGATAAAAGAGGGGGGCAGAATGAGAATGAGTAATCTCACAGAATGAACCAACGTGGTATACCACTTGGTTCTGGGTGCATGCCGGTCACGTTTTAGAAGGTATTAACTTCCGCCATTGTAAAACAAAACAAGGCAGAGAAAACAAAAAACACAAAACACAAAAAACATATCTTGTATGTTTCCCAAAATTAAGTTGAGTATGTTGAAGGGAATCTATAAGTGGAAAATATATCTAGAACCTGTAATTGTAGAAATATGAAAGTCAAAAAGGAAGAATCTTAAAAATGAAGAGGTGCTAAAATATTGTAGTTAAGGTGGAAAAGAGAAAAACATAGGAAATTTATAGTCTGATATAAAAATGAGTTGTACTGAAAAAAAGAGAAAAAAAGGAGGGGTACCCTCTAGTTCTATATACTGTAAATCCCTCGACTTCCCCTGGAGCTTTCCAGCGCTGCTCGGTCAAGAACTTGCTCTTCCCCTGTCCTTCCAGCTGGTCTTCTGGGGGAGGGGCCTGCTGTGCTGATTCTCAGGTGTGTGCACCTGGGGGAGCTGCCCACCCCCTGCCGCTGCCGGGCTCAGTGGGAGCTGTTGACCCCGTGAGGCCCCTGCTCCCTGGCGGCCCCCTCCGTCCCAGGCACCCGGTGACACCAGGAGGAACAGCCCCACGGGCGGCGGCCAGCTCCCCAGCCCTGGCGTCAGCTCCCGCAGTATCTCCCGCAGCTCCCAGTCCGCACTGGCCTAGGTGCTCCCGGGGCGGCGGGGGGCTGACCTGCACAGCTCGGGGCCCCCGGGAGCAGGGGCGTCCTGGCTGTCCTGGGCCCTCCCCGCCTCCGCCTGTCCTGGGGGAGAGCAGGATCCTGGGCTGTGTCCCCTGCACCCTGGGATGGGGGTCTGCGCTGCTGGCATCGCGCTCCCGGGGCCGCGGCTCCCGAAGGCAGCAGGGCGCAGCCCCCTCCGCCCGAGCCCCGGGCTGACCCCCGGCTTCTCCCGAGGCCCCCCGGGGGCTCCAGCCCTTTACTGCGCCGCCCACGGTGTGTGGGGCGCTCTCCCCCCCCGCCCCCGGCGCCCTCCTCTCCTAGTGACCCCGGGGGACTGGGGCCCTGCTGCCCCTCCTGCGGGCCTGCCCCAGTTCCCTGCTGAGGGCCTTTCCCTCCTGGAAGAATCCCCGGTGGGATTTTTAAAGTTCCCGCCTCTCCGGGGCGGGGTTCTCCGGTCCCTGTGCTCTCCGGCGGCCTCAGCCCGGCTCCTCCCGGGCCCCTCCCACGCTTGACACTTTTTTATTTTTTTCCCCCGCCTTCCTACCTTGTTAGAAGCAAAAACACTTCTCTCTGTAGCGGTCCTGCTGTTCTCTCTTTAAATCTCAGGTCAAATTCGTAGGTTTTTCAGGATGGTTTGAAAGTCATCTAGGTAAAGTGGTCCACTTTCATTCTTTTGCATGTAGCTGTCCAGTTAACAAAAGAGAAATTAAGAAAACAATCTCATGTACAATTGTACGAAAAAGAATAAAATACCTAGGAATAAACTTAAGGAGGTGAAAGATTTGTATTCAGATAATTATAAAACACTGATAAAAGAATTGAAGTTGACACAAACAAATGGAAAGACACTCCATGTTCATAGATTCAGGGAGTCAATATTTTTATATGTCCATACTATCCAAAGAAATTAAATCTACAGATTTAATGCAATCCCTAACAAAACACCAACAGTATTTTTCATGAAATTAGAACAAATAATCCTAAAATTTGTATGGAACTACAAAAGACCCTGAATAGCTAAAGCAATCTTGAAAAATAAGAACAAAACTGGAGGTATCACAATCCCCTATTTCAAGGTATACTTCAAAGCTGTAGTAATCAAAACAGCTATAGTAATCAAAAGAGAATGGTACTGGCACAAAAATAGACACATAGATTAATGGAGCAGAACAGAAAGACCAGAAATAAACCCACAATTATATGGTCAATTAATCTACAACAAAGAAGGCAAAAATATACAATGGGAAAAGAGCTGTCTCTTTAACAAATGGTGTTGGGAAAACTGGACAGCTACATGCAAAAGAATGAAAGTGGACCACTTTCTTATACCACAAACTCAAAATGGACTAAAGACCTAAATGTGAGACCTGAAACCATAACATTCCTAGAAGAAAGCATAGGCAGTATTTTTTTTTTTACATTGGCTGTAGAAATATTTTTCTAGATATGTCTTCTTTGACAAGTGACACAAAAGTAAAATTAAACTATTGGGACTACACCAAAAAAAAAAAAAAAAAAGCCTTTGCACAGTGAAGGAAACAATCAACAAAATCTACTGATTAGGGAAAGATATTTGCAAGTGATATCTCTGATAAGAAGTTAATATCCAAAATATATAAAGAACTTGCACAACTCAACACACACAAAAAACAAATAATATAATTTAAAAATGGGCAGAGGACGTGAATAGACATTTTTCTAAAGACATGTGGATGGCAAACAGCTGCTCAACATCACTCATGATCAAGAGGAATGCAAATTAAAACCAAGATGAGATATTACTTCCCACCTGTCAGAATGGCTAACATAAAAAAAAAAACACAAGAAACAACAGGTATTAGCAAGAATGTGAAGAAAAAGGAACCCTCTTGCACTGTTGGTGGGAATCCAAGCTGGGGCAGCCACTGTGGAAAACAGTATGGAGTTTCCTGAAAAAGTTAAAAATAGAACTATCCTATGATTTGGTAATCACACTGCTGGGTATTTTTCCCCAAAATACAAAAATACTAATTCAAAGGCATACCTGCACTCCTATGTTTATAGTAACATTATTATTTTTTTTTTACAATAGCCAAATTATGGGAGCAGCCCAAGTGTCCATCATAAGATGAATGGATAAAGAAAAACTGGTATACCTATATCTATCTATATTGTCTATATCTATCTATATCTATATCTATCTATCTATCTATCATCTATCTATCTATCATCTATCTATTTATCTATCTATTTATCTCTAGTGGCATATTTTTCAGCCATAAAAATGAAAAATTTACATTTGCAACAATATGGATGGGGCTAAAAAGCATAATACTAAGTGAAATAAGCCAGTCAGCTTGTTGAAAGACAAATACCCTCATATGTGCAATTTAAGAAACAAAACAAACAAAAAAAGGAAAAAGAGTCTTTTTTCAACTGAGATTCTTCTCTACTTACATCCCCTTTTCTATTCTTAATATTATTTATTTATGCCTTCTATTTTTTTCCTTGATTAATCTTGCCAAAAGTGGATTGGTTTTGACTTTTAGAAAGCAAATTTTTGGCTTTTAAATTCTGTTTGCATCTTTGCTTTTTTCTTTAACAATTCATTGTCCATTCATTTATACATTGTTTTCAGACATTAACTCAAACTTTTAGCAAATAAATTCATACATAAGTACACTATTTCTGGTTTATTTTATAGGGATAAGAGGCAGAATGTCGATGTTGGAAACTTTAGCTTATTCCCTCCTTGGCTTTAGCAGGAATTTGTCTGTTAGCCATTGTGTGGAAAGGCTTTGGATTTCAGAGAATGGTATGTGACATTATCCTTAACCTCAGAGGAAGAGTCTGAGGAGGACACAGGTACATCTCTGACAGCCTATATCACATTTATCATGCTCTTGATATCAGGATTTTCCTACTTGCTTCTTCAAACTGCATGTTGATGAATATACAAATATTTCATTCCTCACCTGTGTGAAAGAGATCACCTTCCCATTGATTAATTACTTTGAGAGTGTGGGAATTAGTGAGGGAAGGCAATGAGATAGAGATGCTGAGGATGAAATGGACTCTTGAAAAAATGGATTTTTGACTCTGAAATAAAATGAAAGAATAACAAGGGAAGAAATATTAGCAACCATTTAATTCTTATTTAATAGCTTACAGTTTTCTTTCTAGAGCATCTTCATAAAAAAAACCCTCATTTGATCTTAGAGCAGCCCCAATCTCAGTAAAGTGGGCAGCACAGACAGTCTGGACAAGGTAGAATGAGAAGCAAGTGTTTGGAGGTGTTTCCTTTGGAAAGGAAGTCATCAACTTGACTGAAGACAGCCTTTATAATGAAACAACTGATAATAGATTTTTTTAAACTTTTCTTTGAATTCCTGTGATGCATATAGTGTCTTGAATAGATTTTGAGATGAACCTGATTAAGAGGCACGTTGTCTCCATTGGCATGGCCTTCTTAAGGGTTGTCGCTATTCTTTACATGGATTTCCTTTTCAGGACCCAAGATAGAATATACATCTTTAATTTATCTCATCACTCTTATGGGGCACTTTCCAGCATATGCTATTGAATTTGTTAAGTGAAGGCATATCTCTATTTTGTAATCCATGAAAGCTGGTATTACAGACAAAATAAATACACTTCAGGAAAGATAATATTTTTCACAACAGATGTGAGAGCAAAGAAACTGCTGACATGTTTATTAGCAATGGATAAACTGAATGTTTCAGTTTGGCCCAGCACCCAGAAAATGCAGATGTGTATCCAGATGCAAACCCCCAGAGTCTGCAAGAGAAAATTTGTTTTAGACATCCTACAAGATTTCTGGCACTTCCTGCTTGACAAGAAGTACCCCTGAGAGCCACCTATCTCGTGATATTTTGGCAGGTTTTTCCCCCTTGCTCTGGTAAAAGCCAAGAAGTGCAGCAGGGCACAGTATTTTTTTTAAAGGAGAAATATGAAGTTTACCAAACCATTTTGACCTTGAAATTAGAACTTTAGAACTTAAAAAGTTGGTATGGCTTAGAATATAGGATGTCTGGGGCATCTTTCTTCACTTTAGATTATTTTTACTAATTGTCAATAATCCAAGTATTCTTTAGCTTGTGCAAACATTTAAATGAGTAATGTTCCAGTTTAATTCCTTGACTGTCTATTCCTTGGTAGGAAAGTACTTTGACTAAAGTCTTAGCAAATTTCAGCATTTAGTGACATTTTTTACATATGGACAAATCTCAATCAAAAAGTCAGGCTCAACATAGGAATCCATGCCTTTAATAGTATTTAATTAGAATTTAGTTAGAATAAGAAAATATACTAGGCAGTGTCCAAAAACTAAGAATTTTTAATTGTTTCTATTCTGAGGGTATATTGTTATTCAGTTAAAAAAAAAATTTAAGTAGGCTCCACACCCAACATGGAGCCTAGTGCAGGGCTTGAACTCACAACCCTAAGATTAAGACCTGAACTGAGATCAAGAGTATAATGCTCATTCCACTGAACCACCCAGGTGCCCCAAACTTTTAATTAATGTATCTTCCTATTTCATCAGTTTTTTAAAATAACAATATTAATAGCTAAAGTTTATTCCACCACATATGCCAAGTACTATGCCAGTTGCTTTGTATAATAAGAGTGACAATAGCTAACACTTTTGAGCACTTAGTATATTACACACCATGCTCAGATTGGTTTATTTATTACTTTAGAGGCAGAGGGAAGAGCAGAGATAAAGACTTCACACTAAGCACTGAGCCCTTGGAGGGGCTTGATCTCACAACCCTGAGCCAAACTGAAGGGTCAGACATTCAACCATGTGAGCCACTCAGGAGTTCGGAGTTCCTTAATAAGATTTTTGAAAGTAAATTTAGCTGGGGGAAAACTGCTTTGGGATTTTTAAAATTGTTTTTGTAGTGTTGTGATTATTTTATAAACTTGATTAGAATCAAAATGCCTTGAAAGTTGCAATGACATTTAATCTATAAATTGAACAAAGCACATACTGGTTTGCCAATCACTGGCCATTGCTATTTTCTTCTTGGTGCCAGGAAAATGTGATTGTATAGTGAATTGCTCAAATATCTAACCTTATTAGAGGCAGCAGGACCTAGAAACCAAGCACCTAGACCAGAACAGAAATCTGGGGTCAAAACAGAAATCAGGACAAAAAGGCAGATGTTTAAAATGATGGATTTACATCTGATCAAGCAATACCCAAGTGAAAACGTTATTCAGAAATCGAGAATGCAACCCCCATGGTTCCCTTCCAGTCTGGCTTTTAGCTCTCTTGATTTTATCCTCTTAAAATTCGATCTGAAAACATCTGTGCTAAAAAGTCATCAGCATGGTAAAATTTGAGGCATCATGTTGAATTACTGCCCATATGTGCATGTTTCTAGTATAATAGCAATACATAAATGTATTTTTAGGAATGTTTAAAAGTAGAACATTTTTTAGTATTTGTTTTTACAAGCCAAATGTAATATTTTAACAATTTTCATTGTAAATAAATATAGTGATTATGAAAATATGCATAGGATTTTTGATATTTATTTATATATGTATTTTATGAGAGCCATCTAAGAAAACTAGTTTAATTTGCTCATAATCACACCCTATTTAAGACCCTGACCATGTTACCCTGCTTGGTCATTTACCTCATTCACATGCTTCTAAATGGTTGTAACTGTTGCTAACATTCAAATCCACTCTTTAAAAGTACAGATTTACAGCAGTGAGTAGATACCAAAGAATGTTTTAGAGGCCGTTATGGCAACACAAAAGGCGTAGTCACAAAAAATGTTTGGACGGAGAAACAGCAACGTCATTGGAATAAATATGTTGTTTGCTAAGGCAACTGCTTTCTCGAAATGTAAAGTGAAATGTATTTCCTTTGAATATGCCAAATCTTATACATTTAGAGCAATTGTTCTCAAACTTCAGTGTGCAGAGAGTAATTCAGGAATTTTATTAAAACAAATCTGCAGATGCCCTGGGACCAAGTCCCAAATAATCCAATGGATCTGGCATAGGGCTCAAGGATCTAGATTTTAACAAGTTCTCCTGAGAGATTCTCATGCACATGATCAACAGCATACTCATCTGGACACATTACTACATAGCCACACTATGTGTATGTGCTATATACCCAGGAATGTAACTTGACTATGCATGTTTTCTTTCCTTAAACCATCTTGATCATAGCTTAATACCATGTTTGGGCTTTCATAGTTATTTTCAGTTTCAACTCAAATACAATACTTAAACTTTTCACCATGACCTTAAGCTAGTAATTATTACTGGATTATAAAGGAAATCCCTCAGATTCAGAATTATAATCTCTCCATAGTGTTCAGGACTATAGGCTGATAACTTTGTGTCTGGATTTTTTTTTTTTTAGTATCCCTTAGGAAGGAAGCATGGTTTTATGGGGACACCAAAGCAAATAGGACAAAGTCCCAGCTTTGTGGGGTATTCCTATTCTAGAGAGGAAGAAATAGTGTATATGTGAGAAACTAAAATGTGATACAGCATGAGTCAAAAAAAATAGTTGAGTATCATTTCTTAAATCATGTTTGACATACCATTCATGTCCTCTGAAATGTTAACAAGTATTAGAAGTAAGGATTTCATGCAAGAAACATCCAACAAATGATGTACTAAACTTTACTACAGTAAAAGAACTTTACTTTCTTTACCACAGGGCTTTACTACAAAACGTTTAACATGCATTATCAGAGTGTACGAGGAGGTATAATACACAGTTTTCTGATCATAGTTGATGTTGGCAATTTTCACTGACTTACAGCGTTTATGTGTGTAATACATATCACAGCCTAGGAAATTATGTCTCAGGCAAATGCATAGGAATTTTAAGGAAGATGAGATCATTCCCAGCTCCAGAAGGTCCCATGTAAATGTTGGCATTTAAGCTATGCTCAGTGATTATTTAGCAATCCTTCCTCAGCAGAGATAAAATATTCATGAAAAAAGGGGGTTGATAAGTAGTTATCTTTCTTTCTTTTTTTTTTTTAAGATTTATTCATTTATTTATGATAGACATGGAGAGAGAGAGAGAGAGAGAGAGAGAGGCAGAGACACAGGCAGAGGGAGAAGCAGGCTCCATGCACCGGGAGCCTGACGTGGGACTCCATCCCGGGACTCCAGGATCGCGCCCTGGGCCAAAGGCAGGCGCTAAACCGCTGAGCCACCCAGGGACCCACAGTAGTTATCTTTCTTGGTAAAGGATTCTATTGTCAAGGAAAAAGCTTTGAATTTGACAACTTGGAGATCTTTAAACTTTGAGACAGCAGTGGCTGGAAATAGAAGGAGTGGAAGCCAAATTTCACAAGCCCAAAAATGAAGAGTTAGTGAAGAAATAGATTCTTAGGTGAATATTTGTAAACGAAGAGAGCAACTTGGTGTGGGTGGAAAAGTAGAGTGAAGGAAGTCATTTTTAAATGGAAAGAGGTCTGAATGTCTTATCTTAACGAGTAAAATTTTTAGGAGTATTTTTAGAGGTTGTGTCTAGGTTGTTAGGTTGTTAGGATCTGACTCAAGAAAATAAAAGGGTCATTCATTCATTCATGTAATTCATTCATGTAATCACTATTGAGTGCCTACTGTGGACCAGCTCTGTAGGTTCTGTATATAAATAAAGTATCTAATCACAGATTTAGAAAAGTGAAAGTCACTCTTGGCTTTTCCTTTGCTGTAACTTTATTAGTGTATCAGATTCAGCTCAGTAATTCTATTAAGACTAACAAGAAGGGATTTCTGACATAATTTATTTTCATTATTAATAGATAATGTTTAATTTTAAGATAAGTCATTGACATGTTTCTCCATTTATTAGACTAAAAATGGGCAAAATCTTTGTGGGCCCTAATTGCTCACTTTTGCACTCATTTGCTACCTAAAGATGTTTGTTTATTGTTGTGCCTAATGCCCTGCATGTGATTACTGGTTGAAGGAAGTAGTATAAGATTAAAATACAGGAGGGGGCCAAGAAGACAAGACATTTCTGAGTAATAAGAAAGTGGGAAGAACTTGCTTTATCATACATCCTGATTTATTAAAAGGCAGTAATTAAAACACTGGTTTTGCATGGGGGCAAATAGACCAATGAAACAGAATGATGAGGCCCAGAAACAGACCCACTCAGAGATTGCTGCCTGATAGATGACAAAGGTGGCATGAGAGATTAGTGGGAGAAAGAAATTTTCAATAAATGATAGAACAATTAGATCTCCATTTGGGAAATAAATGAAAGTCGATTCTTAAACCGTACATAAAAATAAATTTCAGATAGGGTTAAAGCCAAAATCTAAAAACTGTAAAACTCTTAACAACATAAAAATAACTTACAGATGGAAAGGAATTTCTTAAGATAACCATAAAGTAAAAGATTGATAAATTTGACTGGGTTAAGTTAAATACTTATGTTCATCAAAAAACCATAGGTGGACTCAGACAATATACAGTGTTCTTTTAACACGTACTTGCAAAATGTATAATTGGCAGAGAAACTGCATTTAAAGTATATGAAGTTTTTACATATTAGTAAGAAAAAGACAACTTAAGTAGAGAAAATGGACTAAAGTCTTGAGTATGCAGAGGCACCTGGCTGGCTCAGTCAGAGGGGAGCATGAGACTCTTGATCTCAGGATTTTAAGTTCAAGCCCCACATAAGATGTAGAGATTACTTAAAAATAAAAATCTGAAAATAAAAAAGACTTAAACATGCAGTTCATTAAAAGGAAGGCTGAATGGCAAATATATCTTATTTTACTAGTAGTCAGAGAAGTGCAAAACCAAACTATAATGAGATACATTTATACTCTACCAGATTTGAAAACAGAAATCTGGTTGACAAGTATATGAAGCAATAGAAACTCTCATATGCTGCTGGTGGGGAGAAAAAATACACAACATCTTTAGAAAGCAGGTTGGCATTTTCTATTACATTTTAAGGTATTTATACCTTATGATCCAGAACAATGGTGTGCAAAGTTTTGGTCTCAGGGCTACTTTCTACTCTTTTTTTTTTTTTTTTTCTACTTTCTAGTCTTACAAAATAGTAAGAGCTTTGTTTATGTGAGTTTTATCCATAGATATATAGTGTATTTGAAATTAAAACTAAGAAAAATGTAAAGTATATGTTAATTCATTTAAAAATAACAATGTTGTTAAAATAATGTTAAAACTAAATGCTAACTGAAAAACATATTTTTCAGTCAAAATAATTATTATTTCCAACAAAAATTTAGGGAGAAGAGTGACATTGTTTTAAATTTTAGCGAATCTCTTTAGTGTCTGGTTTACTAGAAGACGGCTGGATTCTCATATCTGCTTCTGCTTTTGATATGGCACTGTATCACATGTGATATAGCCTCTGGGAAATTCCACTCTGCATTCATGAGAGATTGAAAGTATAAAGGACAAACAAAATTTCAGTATTATCATGAAAATCATTCTGAACTCATGGACCTCCTGTAAAGCATCTTGAGGATCTTAAGGGTTCCTGAATCACCCTTAGAGATTTCTGCCATAAAGAAACTCATGCACCAGGATGCAGATATAAAGGTGTTCACAGCAGCACATCTGTACCTCAGTTGCTCATAGAAATAGCTCAAATGTTCTCTTAGAATGGAATCGATAAATAAACTATGTTAGGTTCACTCAGTGGACTGCTATGAAGCAGTAGCAATGAATTAACTATAGCTATGTACCAACATGGATGAAAATCACAAACACAAATTCAACAAAAGAAGTAAGCCATAAAAGAATGCATATCAAGAGACTCAATCTGTAGAAAGTTCAATGCAGGAGGAGCATACAGGGTCTAGGTGCTAGCAATATTCTATTTCTTGACCCAGTAGTGGTTGTATAGGTGTTTGCTTTAATAATAATAATTAGTCGGTAATAATAATAATTATTATTATTAAACATATTATCCATATGCTTAGGGTAATCTAATGGGACTTCCAATCTGTCTGGGTTTTTTTCTTTTTTTCCCCCATCAGTCCTTTCCCTTTTCAATTAATGGCTTATGTCCAGACTTTTCATTTGAAATCCTGCATCAAATGTAATTAATGATCCACTAAGAAACAATATTGAAATGTTAAAATGCACAAGGAAGTTTTATTTACTTTGTCTTACTTATTACATAGTCTATATTTTTAAAAATAAAAACAAAAATAGAAGAGCAAAGTTGAGGTATTTCTCTAGAAGTCATACACAGACCCACATGGTTGTTTCAGTTAACTGTCTAGCATACCGCTTACCCAAACTTAAGAGCTTCAAATCACAATATTTTATTGTTCTTCTGATCCTGTAAGTTTACTAGGCTTGGCTGGATAAGGGCTGAACTGTTTAAGAGAGCTTCTTCACTCACATGTGGGGCCTCCCAACATGATGACTGGTACAGTGAGGGCTGACCAAGCAACTTTCTCTCCCCACGGGTCTCCCTGGCAGACTGGACTGCTTTACCCTGTGACTCAGGGCTCTAACAGCAAACATTCTGAGATAATAAGCCCTGATGTGCAAGTGGTTATCAAGTCTCTGTCTGCATGGTGCTTGATTGTTTCAGTGAGACCAGAATCAATGTGGGTAGGGCCTATACAAACACATGAATACAAGCGGGGGTGGGGAGCACGCTTAATTGGGAACCACCAATGTAACTATCCCACAACTGTATATACATGCAGTGTGCTCCCACTTTCTAATGTAATTGACTACCACGATTGCATGTGTATATACACTACACACACAGAGAGATATATATACATATACGAAATATATAAAGATATGTATATATCTTTAAGGAGAGAAGACTCAATGGTCTAGGGGTGGCCCCAGTTGAAGGTAAGGGTATGGTTCAAATAATTATAACGTCCCACTTAAATGTACGATTCTGGTATTTGTAATGTGAATCACAAGTTTCCTTTCTGCATAATCACTGCCATCTCTCTTCTCCTTAGTCCAAGTTAACTTGATGAAAGTAACCAGTAAACAAATTGGGTGTTAAAAAACAAGAGAGAGAAAAAAGATTGGCGCCGAGATAATTTCCTATTCCATCTGCACAGTGACATGGCCATGGTCATCTGCAAATAATTAGAAAGTGCAATCACCAGCAGGGCTGTGTTGGTTTCCAGGCTCAGTTAGAAGTTAATAGCAACTTCATTTGACTTATAATGGCAATTCAGTAATGACTTCTACCAGCCAGGAAGGAGTCCTAACTACCCAGTAAAGAACACATCTGTTTTTGGCTCTGCTCTGAATGTGCATGGGTATGTCCTGTGGATGGCGTCCTGGAGTACATGACTCCTGAGTGTCCCTTCTGAGACACTCTGTCTTGGTGGAAGACACAGAGCAGGCAGGGAGGGATCCTTGAAAGAAAAGACTGTCAACAAGCATGCTGATCAAATAACTTTGGAATTTTTTATTTTTATTTATTTATTTATTTTTTTTTTTTAGCAATTTGGCTGAAAACCTGCTCTACTTTAGCATTTCTTGTAAGTGATTATGCAGTAGTCCTTTTTTTATTGGGCCGCAATCTCTGAAGGGACAAGGACCAGATATTTGCTTTCTTTTTAGCTCCTCCTAGAACCCTGAACTGATTAGTAAACTGTACTCAGTAGGTATTTAACCACTGTTGCTGATGGCCTGGCAGAGCAGATCTCAAAATCCAGAGCCTTGTTAAAAGCAGGCTTAGCCAAGTATTTTCGTCGTTTGAGAGAGATCTTGTTTTGAGTTTGAGGTAGAGGCCCAGATACTCCTCCTTTACGCCAAATAGCCCTGTGTCTACAATAGGAATCCTGCAGAGTAAATATATATTTACGAAGGATTCTGCTCAGCTCTTGGCATATCACAGACCCTCCTGTTTGTACTCCTTCTCCAAGTCTGGAGAACCATTCACACCAAAGTGGGGGGTGGGGGTGGAATTCAGTCTGTTGATGTGATGCTGATTTGCACTCAACCTGGATAAGAGGAAGCTTCTGCGTGGCTCCTGACAAGGTCTAGAATGCAAAGAATGCAATTTTAGAGCAGATTTTTCTTCTGTTTTTTTTTTTTTTTTTTCCTTTTTTTCTGAAATGCATTTACTAAAATCTGTATCCATATGCTTCAGGTCATCTAATGGAACTTCCAATCTCTCTGTTTTTCTTTTTCTTTTTTTCTTTTCCATCATTCCTTTTCCTAAAAGGAGCCTCAATTAATGCCTTCTGTCCAGGCTTTTCATTTGAAAGTCCTGTTTGAAATGTAATTAATGATCCACTAATAAACAATATTGAACATCTACTTGCTGAGTGAGTGTTGGATGATTTACTTCAGATAGATGGGGAGTCATTTTGTGTGCTGGCCATGGGTCAGATACTATTGCTCTCAGTATCTGAGAAGGCTGCCTAGCATAGAATGATCTATCATTGTAAAGTTGCTCATTTCCTGGCTCATGACTGCCTTAAAGAATATCACATTTTCCTATCCTTTTCTCTTTCTCTTTTAATTTTTTAAATGGAATGGAGTGATGAAAGGAAAAGTTTTTGCCTGTGGTTTTATCTCTAGGTAGAAACATTTTCAAGAGAGGTTTGATTCCTCTATGCTTTATGTTCCCAGCTCTATATTTCTCCCAAAGTCTGAATTTTGTATCAAGTATGGATCTCATACTAATGAGATTAATCTCTTATCAGCTCTTTCCCTTCTTAAATCTTACACTTCACATGTCTTTTAAAAAATAGTTTTAAAGGAGCCTCTATAAGGAAACATGGAAATAACTTCTGAGAGTAAAGGCAACCCAGATTCCAGCACTATTTAACAATATTAATAAGATTTCTGTTGTTTTGCCAGAAGGGTTATCATGGCAACCATGCCAGATTCCCCATTGCTTTAATGCAGGGCATGGTGATAGCTCCATTGGTAGTTATTGCTTTACATAATATGACCACAATTGAATGATAAATTAAGTACCCTTCCTACCAGCATGACAACTGTGGCCAGTTAGGACACAGAATGTTGTCTGGTCACATATTCTCGGAGGTGGGCTGCATACTATTCACCTGATGGGAAATTATCAGAAAGATGTTTCCCAACCCTGTGTTCTGGCTTCAGAGCTAGCTTCAGAGCCTGGCTGGCCTGAGGTCCACACGCAGACCCTTCTCTTTTCTCTGCACTGAGAGTCCTGCTGGACAGAGTGAAACTGGATTCTACTTTCCCCAGCATCAGAGCTACCTTTCCTCAAAGTTCCTCCTAATCACCTTTATTTCAAGTTTTTAAAAGTTTCCTCTTACTTTTCTTCCAAGTAGCTAGCTGTTTAAGAGAAGTTAGTTTCCAGAAGTCTTAAGTTCAAGACACATACTAGTTTTAGGAAAATGCTTACTTCTTGGCCTAAACTGACATGTATGAATGGAAAAATAAGTGACTTGGGCATAACTGAATGGTCAGCAATAGTAGGCCTATATCTCTCAAAATTAATATGTTTGTTAACTTTCTTTTTGGTTCTGAAAAATGGCAAACTTCATGTTCTCAAGTTTTAATGTAAAAAAAAACTGTTTAAAGATGCTTTAAAAATTTAACCAATAACAGGGGGGAAAATAAGTCAACCTTAACCAATAAGAAATCTTAATTAAATTGTTTTCATTTGCACAAGATGCTCACTTCTCTCTAGACGCATCAATACCAACCAGTATTTGCCTAGACCGAGAATGTGTTCCTGTTAGTGGTAAAAATATACTCCCAAGTAGCCTGTATAAGACTTTTACAAACATGTGCATTTGCCATTCCTCAGACAGGGTCAAGCATCACTTAACCCATCCCACAGTAGCTATGAGGGTGAGTTTCTATTAGAAGGTTAGCTACCCCTTTTAAACAATGATCTTATCAGGATACTTTGAGCAACAGACAGTGATTTCCAAAACACATCTAAAGGTGCATGCTAAGTCAGGACAGATGTTGTTTCTATCTTCTTTAAATTTTAGAGGTTTTGAAAATATTCACTGTTGTAAAATACTTGCTTGACAGAGTTAGGAAAAGACATTGAGATTTTATGCTTAAAAAGTTAAATGATTTGTTTTTCTTTAATACAAAGTCAGGTGAGAAAAAAAATTTTTTGTGATAATCAGACCGAGAAACCAACAAGAAGGAAATTTAATACCTTTCCATGTTTGTAAGTCAATATTTCATACATGTTGATTTTCAAACAGAAGAGATTTTGATATGAGAATTATCAGAGTAAAACAAAATCCTGGGTATGCAAGGGAGCAGAGAAATGTTTATGTATCTGCTTAAAATCAGAGAAGTGCCAACGGGGATGAGCTATCATTTAGTTGGAAAGAGCATGAAGCTAGGATTTGGACAGACCTGCATGTAAACCTAGCCTTCACCACCGGTTACCTGTGAAACTTTGGACAAATTATTTAACCTCTTTGCTTTCACTTCCTCATCTGTAACATGTGCAGAGTAATGTGAAATCTACATAACTCTTAGAATTGAATGAGATCACACATAAAGCACTTAACACAGTGCCTGGCATAGCTTAAAGTTGCTGTTAGAGTTTATATTTTTCTCTTCTGGCAACAGATTTTTGTGGCTGTTTCGACAGTTTAACCCCACATCTTTACCAAGTTGCCAAAAGAGAATTTTCCATCCCTGCCCCTCTCAACCACACCCTGCTTTAATCATGAACCAGATTTCAACACTACCCCTGAAAGGTCACCACCCACTACAGATTTTCTCTGTATAGTTTTAAATTTCACTGTACCCATAAATGCTAAAAGCAATCTATCAGCCAAAGTCATACTTAGCACCTCTTATTAAGAGGTAGTACTGTTATAGTATGCCATTATACTCTAGAAAGGAAAAACGTGTGATTTAGACATCACAAGAATGAAGGCATTCACAATATCTTCAAGACAATACTTCATGTTCTGTCAAGGAAGGGAGAGTTTATATAAAGCCATCTCTCCAAGGACTACAAATATCACAGTAACACCAGTATCACCCAACACCTGCAAGTAAGCTCCCTCTATCTACCTATCTATCCATCCATCTATATTACAAAATAGTTCCAGGAGTGGAACACTGTCAGTTTTTAAAAATGTATCCTCAATCTTAATTGAGGTTTTATATTATTTTTATTTCAGGTTTCAATTTTGCTTGTGAAACACACCACACCCAGTTTATAATGTAATTATCTTCAGAACATTGGGAACTTTAATTTTGGAATAGATCTTGACAATTCAGTTATTCTCCATTTGTATCAGCTCCTTCTTGTGCAATGATGGAAAACCTAACTAAATTTGGTTTAAGCCAAGAAAAAAAAAATGAGGGGAGGGAGTGATGGGTATTTTTTGGTTCTTTTAACCGTAAAGGGTAGGAGTAAAACCAGTTTTAGGTACAGCTGTACCCAAGGACTCAACAGATGCCAACAGACCTTCATTGCTCTATGTTTTTCAGTTTTACCTTTTATGGAGTGTCTTCACTAGTAGGTTCCCTGAGATGACAAGAGGGCACATAGCTCCAAGTCCAGCTGGCTCCAGATTTATAACCAACAACAAGGAGAGTTTATTTTTCTCTCCCCTTCCTCTTCTTTCTCAAATTCTGGTGAAAGATTTATTTCATGTAAAAATTCTGTGAACAAAGATGGTTGAATGGATGTGAGGTATAAAAGCAAGATATACGGTAGGATGACTACTCAAGTGGCTTCAGGAAAGAGTGAAATGGCTATTTCACTATCACACATTTATATCTGTTAGAATATCTGGAAACAACTCAGGCTTGAATGACCATCTCACAGTGTCTCCTCATATACAAAACAGATTCTCACTACATATTAGGCAAGCTGTAGGGTTTGAAGAAACAGACACCTGTCCCACTAATTTCTGTAATACCCACTTCTTCAAGTAAGTCATCAATTTTAGCCTCATGTTAAGGGGAAATGAGCAAGGAGATAATGAAAACTCTTTTGAGTTTTGTGAGTAGGTGAATTTAAAAAAAAAAAACAAGGCAAAGAAAAGTAGAATGCAACTCACATTGTTGAGATATATTAGATCCATAAAGATTATTTTTTCTTAAGTCCAAACTTATTCAGACGGAGAGCACACAAAATAATTTGGAGCATTGCTGCTCCCTTTTATTGAGAAAGCTCAGAGGGTGTGGCACTGGCACTGACTGACTACTCAGCAGCCTCCTGGGAATGTTTCCTGGGACTTTAAAGAATCTCACAGAATCTCACAGAGATTTGCCTAAGATAGTCCATTTGGAAGTCTGTATCATCTTCAGTCAGAAATAATTTTTCCATTATTTTCATTAAAGTGAATAGCTGCTATTATTTTTTTCTACTCTGATATACACTTGGACATGCCCTGGATTATTGGCTCCTATTTTTAGCCCTCACAGAATGTTTGTTTGTTTGTTTTTTGGTTTGGTATAGGACTGGTATAATATCATTTCATCAGTTCCACAATAAGCAAATAGCAGAAGTTTTAACTCTTATAAAGTATGAACTTCAAATACTTTACTTTCTGCTCTTTTTTGGATGACCCACGGCAGAGAAGCTTCTCAAAATCCCCACAATCATGAAAAGACAGAATTGGTATCACTCCAAATATCTATGGAGAAGATCTGAAGCCAGTAAAATCTGGCCTGGAATTAGAAATGATACCATGTTGCTATTTTTAGCAAATAAATGGTTGCTTTCTGGTTACCGAGAAAATTCTCTTCAAAAAGTTTTTATGAAACATGGTCACACTGTTTAATACTTGCAAAAGGCACTCAGATGCATGATTTTGATTTTTATAGGCTTGACAATGATCCTTGCCATACGCTGGGACCTATTATCATGGCTAGCAGAGTAGGATCCATCAGCAAACATAGGTTAATTTTGAGGCTTCTTGTATCCCCTTTGTTTTTCCAAGACAACTTAGTTTAGAGGAAGATGGTCTGTCTCTTGTCTTTCTGGTTTCTTCTTATGAACTTAAAGCAGTGTGGTAGCTTTTTAAGTTAGTGAAATTTCATCTCATTGTAAACCAAAGAAGGAGGGGGAAGCTTATAATCTTCAGAAAAGTAGTTAAAAGATTTTTTTTAAGATTTTATTTATTTATTCATGAGAGACACAGAGAGAGAGAGGCAGGGGCACAGGCAGAGGGAGAAGCAAGCTCCACACAGGAAGCCCGATGTGGGACTTGATCCCAGGACTCCAGGATCACACTCTGAGCCAAAGGCAGGTGCCTAATCACTGAGCCACCCAAGCGTCCCAATTAAAAGATTTTATTTTTAATTTTATTTTAAACATTTTTAAAAGATTTATTTATTTTGAGAGACAGAGAGAGAGAGAGAGAGAGAGAGAGCACAAGCTGGAAGAGCAGAAGGAGAGAGAACCCCAAGCAGAACCCCAAGCCCACAGGGGGTCCATCTCACAACTCAGTGATCATGACCTGAGCTGAAACCAAGAGTGGGATGCTTACCCGACTTCACCAGCCAAGTGCCCCACAAAGCTTTTTTTTAAAAAATAAAAATTTCAGATTTGCAAGAGAAAGCTATCTGCTATTTTTATATGTTAAAAGTATCAAAGAATTTATCACAAAAACCCTTGGATCCTGTGCATGTGTGAGTGTGTGTGTGCTCTTACACATGCATGCTCACATTAACTGGAGAAAGTAATTGCATCATGGGGGATTAGTTTGGGGAAGAAACAATCAAGATGACTAAATTATGGGTTAAGATTAAGGGCAGGATGACCCATCCTGTAGCAGGCAGTTGATTGAAGAGAATTTGGAAAGCTACATAATCCCCAACTACTTCTGGTGGTGTCTCCTGAGAATAAGATCTTATTTTCTACCTGCCTCCCTGCCTCTAAATGGAATGTTGTCATACTCTTTCTCTTTAAGATTTACTTCATATGGAGGTTAATATGGAAATATTCCTCAACAATATCCACCTTCAGGTGTAACCAGCCCCTTTTTCCTCGTCTGTAATGGTCATTGTTTTTTGTTCACTCACACTGGCTTGTTTATGGGAGAATTTTCTCGTAGTTCAGTATGGCAGGTAGTAAACCTGATATGCATTTAATAGATAAATGTCTATGTCCTATATGAAAAGTTGTAAAATCAGGCACATTTCAGTTATTCACTTGTTCAATACCTTGTTGAGCAAATACTATGCTCTTGGCACTACTCCAGGAGATAGGACTGTAGCAGTGAACAAGCAAGGAATCCTGTCCTCTTGGACCTTAAAGTCAAGGGTGGGAGACAAACAATAAAGAAACAAGAAAAATAAGCTACAAGGTAAGTTAGATAATGATATATGTTAAGGAGAAAAGTAGCAGTGGGAAAGAGGAGTAAGAGTTTTGAAGATAAGTAGGCTTTATTTAAGATTTTACATGAAGTGACCACAAAAGAGGATGTTTAATGTAGTTTCCAGCTTTGTACAGTCAAGGTACAAGACTTAATTAAAGTATGTAGAGGATAATTTTTATAGTTGCTATTTAAGGAAAATTTAGGCTATCTTAATGTATAACTAATGACTTGTTGGACATGAACTCACATAGTTTAAGTTCACAGGGTGAGGAGCAAGAGCTTATTAAATAAATCCTTGGCTTTTATAAAGATTGCACATCGAATGTTTAAGCAATTTAAGTGAAAATAACTTTTCCAAACAATTTACAGCAGCTATCTAAATATAAATATTCAGTATATATAATTAAAATCCTTTTCTGCATTCACTAAATAGGTCCCCTGAGTGTCACTTTAGCAAGCAATGAATTGTTAGTCTAACTCCAAATAGTTTAAGTATAGAAAAGTTATAAAAATTCACTTCTAAAATAAATTTAATTTAGATATTTCATTAAATCAAAGCTTTCCTACCAAGATCAATTAGTGTTATTTCCCTGAACATATTTAAGTTGGAACAAAGCACACATTTTAAAAGGCATAGCTAGCCAGAGTTTCATGGCTATGAGGAGGCGAGGGAGAATTCACAAACTAGGTCTTTTCTGGAAATCAAAATATTCATAGCCTCCTGCCTCTGATGCTGAGATTTGGGACATATCTTTTGAAACAGAAAGAATAAGTCAGTTTTCACCTTTGCTTCAATATGACCACATTTCAGTTGAGATCTGCGCCTGAGTAAGCAAGCACACGTCCTGGCCGTTGATCATTTCCTATCAGGCCTTAGGAGCCATGACATCTCCCAGGTAGATAAGCGTAATGCACAGTTGACCATTGACCAGTGCGGAGGTTAGGTCAAAAATCCACATATAACTTTTGACTCCCCCAAAACTTGACTGCACTAATAGCCTAATAGCCAATTAACACATTTTGTGTGTTGGTTGTATGTATTATATACAGTATTCTAACAATCAAATAAGCTAGAGGAAGGAGTTACCAAGAATATCACAAGGAAGGGAAAATGCATCTGCAGTACTGTATGTATCATATTTATTGAAAACAAATCTGCATGTAAGTGGATCTACACAGCTCAAACTCATGCTGTTCAAGGGTCTACTAGATATGTAACTTGAGAACCCTTTCCTCTTTATTTCATTTTAATTAGTCCTTTCTCACTAGGTAACTGAACACCAAATTCCTCCTTCAACCTAGTGTATGCTTTGCTTTATTTCCTTGACTCTGTGTGACGTACTCAGCCTCAGGCTGTCTCTTACAAAAATCCATAAGATCTGATTTCCTAAATATCTTCCCATCTCTGAAGGACATTGAATGACTCAACTACTGGCTGGATCGATCCCTGCTCATCTGCAGGCTGTTAGGAGGCCACCTATCCTTTGAGGAGAAGTTATGACAAAGATCTCTCTTCAGTTGTACTTTGTCTTCTTTAAAGGGAGATTTGAATAAGGGTTGAGGGGAATGCAAAGGCTTTTTCCAGAGTTGAGTATCTTGGTCTCTCTCTCTAGACTGAATGTAGGGCACAAAGGGAAACACAAGGAATGTATGTTGCTGTTTAGAGAAAGTTTTAGACCTTCTAGCCCACAGTGGATTTGTTGATGTTCTTCCTTCACTTTCATAGTGATGGATCCAATTCTTAGCTGTTCAAAAGTAAATTTCCAAGTGTGTGTCAGTTTCCCCACAAATTTATTTTCTTTCTCCCTTCTCTTGGACACTTTTTAACTTCAAGAGGAAACATTTACAACATTTTCTTTTAAGAGATGACATGGGAAATGGTAGGAATGTACCAATAAAATGAAAACTTGGGATTATTGAAGGATTTGGATGATCAATGCCTTTATTGGATTTAATTAACACAACCTATTAAGTTAATATTCTCTATCACTTTTTCATGTGTTCTAGTTTTGCATCTTTCTTGTAGCCCAAATATATCTACTTTTGAAAAAAGGAGTTCCTGATATCTCAAGAATTCACTGTGACACGAGGGGCCCAAACTTGAGCCCAATCTCAGACATATGTAAAGACTGAAATCTGAAATAAAATTCGAAGGCATATTTACAAGCACCAACTTCCCCTTCAGCATTCCCAATTTAGCCATAGCCCTCCCCACTTTTTACTGGCCTCCTTCTGGAAAGTTGGATGGCTCTCCGAGGATCAGGATAACTCCTCAAGTTACACTCTATATGGAAGCTCTGGCAGTTACTCCCTGGTTTTATAAGAAAGTTTTATTAAGTCTGTGCCAAATAGCTTCTAGTCATTGGATCAGCTAAAAATGTAAGCTTTTTGCTCAAGTGACAACTTTGTATTAAAAGGAGTTTGTACGTGTGTGTTCGAAGATTGAAAATTACTCACACTAGATACTGGGTTTTCAAACTAACGCACATCAAAGGAAAAACTTGCTTCCCAACTTCTCATGTTTTCTTCTAACTGGTTTCTCATCAAAATGATTCAGGAAGCACTGCTCAACTGTGGTGCATGGACTAGGACTGGAGTACTGGTGACTCAAACCTGGTCATATAAGCTGAGGTTTCTCTGCAGAGCCCAGGGAATGAATGTCCACTTGGAAAAGTTCCCTCTATCAAGACATGTAGAAAGAAACACAGGAAAGACTGGCTATAAAAAAGAGAAACAGATTCATAAATGCAGAGAAAAAAACTGGTGGTTTCCAAAGGAGAAAGGAGGGTGGGCAAATGGCAAAAGGGCTTAAGAGGAACAAACTTCCAGTACGGCAGAAGGAATATACCAGAAGGATGAAAAGTACAGCAGAAGGAATATAGTCAATAATACTATAAAATGCCATCGTGATGAGTATTTCATAATGTATATAACTGTTGAATAATTATGTTGTTCACCTGAAACTAATTTAATATTATATGTCCACTACAGTTCAATTAAAAATAAAAAATAAATAAACTAAACGGAGATTGCATTTGTTTGAAGGGCCTTCTTAAAGTTGCTTTTGGCATTATGCTATGTGTATGGCAATTACTAAGAGTGAAACCCACAGAGCCTTATTCTTCTCCCCTTTATAAGAGTGGTACTAATGGACCCTAAAGGAGTGTCTTCTAAGTTTTGGTAAAAATCAAAACTTTTTAATTGACAATTAAGACATCTGTCTATGACTATAAAAGTTGAGAAAAATATGTGATTATAAGCTTTCCAATTAGGACTGAACATATTTGTTTTTCAAAATTAGGTCTGATTAAAAATATTTCTACTTGATGGAAATTTGAGTTGTTTCCAGTTTGGGGCTATTATAAATAAATCTGCTATAAACATTTGAGTACAAGTTTTGGAGTGAACTTATGTTTTTATTTCTCTTGAGTAAAAACAAGGGTAGAATTGGTGGGATATATGGCACTGTGTATGAGCACCAGTTGCTTTTATACACATCCTTGCCAACATTTGGTATGGTCAGTTTTTAAAATTTTGCCCTACTAATGCGTATGTATTTGTATCTTATTGTAGTTTTATTTGTATTACCCTAATGACTAATAATCTTGAGCAGCCTTTTTCTGTGCTTATTTATCATCTACATTTCTACTTTGGTGACATGACTATCAAAACATTTTGCTTATATTTTAATATTGTTCATCTTTTCAGTACCGAGATGCAAATATTCTTTTGTGTTTTGTACAGACTCTTTGTCAGATACGCTTTTCAGCAATATTTTCTCCTAGTCTGTGGCTTGTCATTTCAGTTTATAAATATTATTTTGGGGACATCTGAGTAGCTCAGTGGTTGAGCATCTGTCTTTGGCTCAGGTCATGACCCCAGGGTCCGGGGATTAACTCCCACATCAGGTTCCCCATAGGGAGCCTGCTTCTCCTTCTTGCCTATGTCTCTGCCTCTTTCTCCGTGTCTCTCTAAAATCTATAAATAAATAAATAAATAAATAAATAAATAAATAAATAAATCCATTTTTTATGAACAAAATTAATTTTGTTGGACTCCAATTTATCAATTATTTTTTATCATTTGCAGATTTTTTGGTCCAATCTAGAATATTTTTCTTTAGCTGAACATCACGAGGATTTGTTCCTATGTTCTTCCAAAAGGATTGTAGTTTTAATATTTTTAGGTCTATAATTGATTTTGAATTAATTTTTCTGTATGGTGAAAGTAAGGGTACTTTTTAATGGTAAATGTCGAATTGGTCTAGCACTATTTTTTGATAAAAAATGTACTTTACGCACTGAAATACTTTGGCACCATTATTGTCTATTTTGGACTTTCAATTCTATCCCATTGATCTATATGTCTATCCTTTGATTAATATAGCTGTATAGGCTTATAAACAGGGAATGTAAGTCCTCCAACTTGATTTTTCTGTTTCAAATATTTATTAGGGAACTATTTAGGACCTCTGAATTTTCATAAACATTTTAGAATTCTCTTTTCAATTTCTACCCCCAAAAAAGGCTATTTTGACTGGGTTTGCAATAGATTTTTTAGATCAGTTTGGGAAAAACTGACGTCTTAATATCAAGTCTTCTGATCCATGAAGATGGTTTATCTCCCATTTATTTTAAACTTTAGTTTAAAGTCTTTTAAACTTTAGTTTAAAAGAAAAGTTTTTTCTTTTAAACTTTAGTTACTAACTTTTTAACTTTTGCTGCTATAGTTGCCAATGCACAGGTTATAGACATATTTTGTTAAATTTATCTTTAAATATTTCAGGCTTTTAATGTTATTATAATGATAATTGTAATTATCACTTTTAATTATATATTTCTAGTATATAGATACAAAACTGATTTTTCTGTATTGACTTTGTATTCTATAATTTTACTAAGCTCACTGACTATTATCCTGTACCTCTTTTTTTGGCAATTTCCAAGGATTTATGTCATAGACAATTATGTGTTGGCTGTTAATACATACAATTTTACTTTTTCTTTCCAATCTTTTTTTCTTTTATCATTCGTTCTGTCTTTCCTTCTTTTCTTCCTTCTCTCCTTCCACTTCCACATACATTGTCTAGAACAATGATTCTCAAATTGGGAGGAATTTTGAGGTATATAACTCTAAGGACATTTGGCAGAGGACATTTGGCAATGTCTGGAGACATTTTTCATTGACCAAACTAGAGAACATATCAGTGGTATCTATTGGGTAAGAGACAAGGTGCTGCTAAACATCCTATAATGTATAGGATAATCAACAAAGAGTTATTAGGGCCAAAATGTCAGTAGTGCTGACATTAAGAAACACTATAGGTTTAGAATCTAGAGTACAATGTAGAGCGCAAGTAATGTAAGTAGACATCCTTGTTTTGTTCCTGATCTTAGGGAAACAGCGTTCAGTCTTTACCATTAAGTCTGATGTTAGCTGAAGGTTCTCCATAGAGACCCCTTATTATTTTAAGGATATTCTCTTCCATTCCTGGTTTGCTGTGAATTTTTATCAATAAAGATATTGAATGCTGACAAAAGTTTTCTTCATCAAGGGATCTAGTTACATGCTATTTTTTTTCCTTTTTAGTCTATTGATATGTGAATTACATTGTTAGTTTTTGAATGTTGAACAAACCTTGAATTCCTGAGAAGAAACTACTTTGATCATGAAATATTATTAATTTTATATATTACTGGATTCCACTTGTTAAAATTTTGTCAAAGATATTCATTTCAATGCTCATGAGGTATGTTGAGCTGTAGTTTTCTCTTTTTTTGATATGCCTCTTATCTAGTTTTGGTATCAGGGTAATGTGTTAGGAAGTGTTCCTTCCTGTTCTTTTCTTTGTTGTGGTTTTTGAGAATTTTTCTAGAACTTGTATTATTTCTTCCATAGATACTTAATAGAATTCAATTGAAAAGATACCGGGGCTGGAGGTTTTGGGAGAAGTCTTCTAACATCTAATTCAATTACCTTAATATTTAGACATTTGGTCTTCTTTTGTTGTTGATCAGTTTAGTTAGAAATTTACTAAGTTTATGGGTCTTTGAGTTTTATTAACTTTATCATTTTTATCTTTTCAATTTCATTAATTTTTTTCCTAGTTATATTATTTCTGCTCTTTGCTTTGGGCTTTATTTGTTCTACTTGTTTCTAGTTTCATATGGTGGAAGCATTGATTATTGAATTGAGACTTTTATTTTATTTTATTTTATTTATTCATGAAAGAGAGAGATAGAGAGAGAGAGGCAGGCAGAAGCAGGTCCCATGCTGGGAGCCCGATGTGGGACTCGATCTTGGGTCTCCAAGATCACGCCCTGGGCCAAAGGCAGGTGCCAAAACACTGAGCCATCCCGGGATACCCCATTTCTTTTTTTTTTTTTTTTTTAGGATTTACTTATTTATTATTTTAGAGAGAGAATGAGAACATGAGCATGGGAGGGGGAAGAGGTAAGGGTAGAGGGAGAGGGATTGAAAGAATCTTAAGCAGACTCCCTGCTGAATGTGGAGCCTGATGTGTAGCTCAGTCTCATGACCCTGAGATCATGACATGAACCAAAATCAAGAGTCTGACACTTAACCAACTGTGCCACCCTGGCACCCCAGAGATCTTTCTCCATTTCTAATGTAAGCCTTTACTATTATAACTTTTTTCCTTAAGCATTTCTTTAGGTAACTTCCACAAAAATTTTAATGGCTTTATTTTGTTTTGATTGGCCTACATTAAAATGTATATATTTGAAGTGTATGATTTGAAATGTTTTTAACCTGGGGCATCTGGGTGACTCAGTGGTTGAGCATCTGCCTTCAGCTCAGGTTGTGATCCCGGGGTCCTGGGATCAGGTTCCACATCAGGGTCTCCACAGGAACCCTGCTTCTCCCTCTGCCTATATCTCTGCCTCTCTTTCTGTATCTCTCATGACTAAATAAATGAAAAATCTTAAAAAAATAAGTGTTTTTAATCACAAAGCAGTATGAAACCATCACTATAGTCAAGATAATGAACACATCAGGCACTACCAAATATTTTCTTATGTCCCATTATACTCTCTCCCTTCTACACTTCTTCACTCCACCTGTACTCCTCCAGGCAACCATCTGTTTTCTGTCACCTTAGATTATTTTGTTTTCAATACCTTTAAATAAGTAGAATCATAAAATGTGTACTTCTTTTTTCTGTCTTACTTCCTTCACTGGATATAATTATTTTGAAGTTCATTTATGTTGTAATATGTATCAACAGTTCATTCCTTTTTATTGCTTAGTAGCATTCCACTGTATGGATATACCATTATTTGTTTATCCATCCACCTGTTAATGAACATTTGGGTTGTTGCCAGTTTTACACTATTACATATAATATTTCTATGAGTATTGGCGTACATATATTTCTGTGACTATGTACTTTCATTTTCCTTGGATAAATATCGAGGATTGAAAAAGTTCAATTTTGTGATAGAAACATGTTTAACTTTTTAAGAAACTGCAAATCTATTATCCAAAGTGGTTGTGCCACTTTACATTCCCACCTGAAGTACATGAGGTTTTCATTTTCCTTATTACTATATTATTTCTGACATTCATATTTTATTTGGACAAGTTAACTGAAAATAATCTCATATATTTTATAATACTCAGGATTTCTGTGTTGACATTTCATCTATAAACTAAAGTTTCTCAAGATGCGGTCACTCTTAGGGAGAAATTGAGCATGGTGTTGTGTTTTTACCACAAATACAGAAATTGCTATTTGATTCAATTCTGTTCTGATGTCAAAGCTGAGATGTGAGCCTGGAAGTTGCAGAAGCCATGTTTAGAGCTAGGCCATGAGATGGGACTGGCATGCAGAAAAAGAAGCAAAGGGAGAAAAGGAGAGAGTAGAAGGTGGAAAGGAAACATATTGATAGAATTCAAACCTCTGGCTTCAGCATTTGGTTACATGAGATAATATATTTCACTTTTTGCTTTAAAAGTGTATTATATGTCATCACTGCCCATTCTGGGTCATGAGATCACAATAATACATGGAAAAGCAATACACTGTACAACAAAAGAATAAGACAAGACATAACATATTGCCAAGTGACACTTTTCTACTTCTACTATATTCCTTCTAAAGCTGGGGCTCCTGCTTAATGTGACCACGAGTATAAGGCAGCTGTGAAACAAAATCCACTGGTAGCCCTGAAGATATAGGAAAGCTGTATAGGTTTTTGTTGTTCTGAGAGCTTGTATTAAAAGGAAGTTCTGAGGCTCACCTAAGCTTTTAGACCTTCACCTGTTATCTTTTACCATCATTACTTCTTTTGTCTCTTGTGTGTTTCTATGGCACAAAGCTTGTCCTATTTCTTTCCAAGAGTCAACAGGAGAATCCGTGAGGAATATGTATAGATGGATAGTATTTGAGTAATGGTATATCTGCTTGTAAAATATTTATACAATTTTATAATTTTATGCATCATTTACTCATTTTATTTTTTATTTTTTATTTTTTTTCATTTACTCATTTTAAAACTCTCATTTGGGCTTCGTCATCATTAATAAGTTCTCACGTGTTTTTTGGTTTTTTAAGTTGAAAGGTATCATATTAGACGTGTTCATAGACCATTTTAGGTATTTGAAAGTTGTTCACAGATAAAAGATATGAAAGCATTAAGTCTTTCTCTATTTGTGAATAAACAAATTGACTCAAATCAATCTTTGTCTACGTGGGGCGGCCCACTTATCCATGAAGAAACTTCCGCTAATAAGTGTATGGTCAAGAATCTCTTATTAAAAAAACATTGTCGTGGTATATACAAATGTAGATGTAAAACTTCTATATGCTTTGGGGCGTCTGCGTGGCTCCGTCAGTTAAGCATTTGCCTTCAGCTCAGGTCATTATCTCAGAGTCCTGGGATGGAGCCCCACGTCAGGCTCCCTTCTCAGGGGGAAGTCTGCCTCTCCTACTCTCCCTTACCCTCCCCTCCGCTTGTACTATCTTTCACTTTCTCTCAAATAAGTAAGTAAAATCCTTTTTAATAATCCTATATGCTTTGAAATATGATTAATTCCAAAATTACCTCTGTTTATCCTTAGTCCTGACCAAAAACAAAAAAAAAAACAAAACAAAACAAAGAAACAAAAAACAAACCCAAAATCCAAAAAAGGCACTTAACTTTTTGGTAACCAAGGACCAACACTTTTCTCTAAGGCTCATTCTCCCATTTGAGGCTAGAAAGAACAGCCCTGTTAAATGAATACTACAGAATTTTGACAAGATCTGCATTTTAAGAATCTAGAATCTCCTAGAAGATAGCTTTTTTGATATATATTGTTTTCCTCTCAGGAACGATTTTAGTCAGATGATTAATTATAAATGTATTTATAGTTCATAGATCCTGGGGCCCACTGGTGTGCTTTAATTTGATAAATAATCCACACAAAATCCAAGTAGCTAAGAAATTGACTAAGGTAATGTGAGCTATGGAAAACTAAGGGTAATTTTCAAGGCGATTGAACTTACAGAGTGGATAAACTTCAAGGCAATCACAGAGAAGCCATGCCTAGAAGAGCACTGTCTGGGCCTACTTCTATCCAATCTGACCAAGGCAATCAAACCAGAGCTTTACCAGATGCCTACACATTCTGAATGAATTGGCAGCTACCCAGTGCTTCAGGGAATGAGATGGAGGCTAGGGCATTTTTTGATAAAAACCCATCAGAGAATTCCACCCAGCTGTATTATATCTCGTGCAAGGGAGACATCTTGTGTTCCATTAAGTCCAGAGGTTTTATTTTTAGTAAGGATAGATGGAAGCTTTTCTTCCCTTATCTTAGGTGATCTTTTAGAAGGCAAATTTATCTTGAAGAACCAAACATAAATCTACACTAAAGCTACAGATGAGGCAATTCACCTTGAAACTAAAACACTTCAACCACTTTGGCTATGAGTGGAATTCTTCAGCCTCCTATGTTTAAAAGGCTCAAACTTGAGCAATACAAGGAGTACCTTCAAATAGAAACTTTAAAGATATGAACTATCAATTAATCAGGCTGTGTTAGAGGACCAAGTTAAATCTAATGAGTTTATGTAGCTGGTTTTAAATTCAATTCAACATACACTTGCCCAGTGAGTGCAAGAGGCAAAGTGCTGGGTGACAACTGTGGTCACTATTACTTGAAGAGAGTTTTCCTCTGGAGGAAAACAAAGGTGTGTTTCAAATAGGATACTCAGCATGATAGAAATTAGAAGAGAGTGCAACAAACATTGGAGGAATATTTTACAGAGCATATTTCTGAATTTCTCACACTCTGTCTAGCAGCTTCGGCAGAGTGTGGAAAGTCAGTGACTGCTCCTCGGAGGGCAGTTCTGTGCAAGAGTATAGAGGGTGTTCTGGCAGCGCCAAAGTCACTCTCCCTCTCACTAATTCCATGGAATGTAAAATGAAAAAGCAACTTGGATCCCTATTTACAACTTTATTTAAACGTGTTCTGGAAGAGAAGGCTAGTATACGAGTCAGTATAAACACACTTAAGGCTGAGAAGTGAAAAGAGCAGAAAAGCAACAGGAAAGTAATAGGCCCAAGGTTCCAAAAGGAACCCTTGGGGACTATCCAACCCTAAAATGGCAATGGGAAATAAATGGCAATGGAATTTGACCTGAAGCTTTTGGAGCTTAAGTTTTAAGCAAAATGTAAACCTTGAAGACAAAGTTCTGCTTGCAGAAACCTTATCTTGTTGTGAAGCGCTGTGCTGGACCCAGAAAGTTTTAACCACTCACTGACATGCTAGGGAGACTTTCTGGCAGGGTATGGCAGTTTAGAGGTGGCATTGAGAGCACTGGTATGTTTACATAGTCATGTCCAGTTTACCTGTGTCAGACAAGACTTTGACAGGCTTAAGAGAAGCAACTACACGGGGTCGCCAGTTAGCCATGCTGCTGGAAACACCACTAGCCTGGCCAGCCAAAGGAAAACACATGTGCCTGCCAGAAGTAACAAAGTAATGGACTTTCCATGAAAGCTATCAGTTCTGGACGATTTGGTATTTTTAGAGAAAAGACTTATGTATAGTAGGCACCATGAACATTAAGACCTGAACTGATGTAGGGGTTGCTAGTGAAGAAATGAAGCATCAATGCAGAGAATTTGTGTTCTCAAAGGAGCAGTAAGGCACAAATATTGGGGGAAATATACAATAACCTACATTTTAAAGCATGCAGTGTCCAAGTCTAGGGATTCCTTATGGCACCAATGATAGGATCTGAATGCACATAATTTGGAATAAGAGACATAGGCTTAAGAAATATAAATATACTTTACCTACAATCTATGCCTGTACTTGTACCTTAGAAATGGAAAGACAGAATGTATACAAGATTTTCACATGCATTAATAATCCCCAAGGGTCCTTGGCCAAACAATCTTGAGCTAGGATCTATAGTTCACTATGGTCCCATACATACCCAGAAATTTCCTTAGGGCCAATTTAACACTTAGATCCTAGAGTTTCAGATTTTTATTAAAGTAGGTTTATTGCAGCTTATCAAATAAGATCATAAAATTTCTCAGAGACACAAGTAGACTCAATATTTTGAATAGTACCTAGGGCTTAAAAACAAAACCTTCTAAAAAAAACTGGTGAATATATGGAACTTCATATTTCTCTAGACCTTAGCACAACATCTTGTATTATTACCTAGAAAAAAGTTAGTGGACTGATAGAGCATGTACTTTTTTCATTAATAAGAGAATGCTATATAAAAACCAGTATTTTCAGTAGTAACCTATTTTATTTCTCCAAGGACTAGAAACATCACTTAATCCAGGAGTACCAGATGTCATCATTCAATAAAGTATTCATCACTCTACCTGTCTGAATATTCATGAACCCAGATGCCTGGGAAATGGCAGATTACAGATACTCCTGTGAAATCATATGGTGGAAACTATTCAATGTACATTTTTGGGAAAACTAGTTCCAGGCTTGAGTCTTTAATTTTACTCTATTTCACTGCAGGTGCATTATCTTACCTAATACACAATTTCTTATTAACACTGGAAAGTTTGAGTTATAATCTCAATTTTTTTCTCTCACATAAAACTGTTTATTTGAATCTAATAGCAGACCAAGATAGGTATCACATGCCCCTCTCAAAAAAAATCCTTTATGGCTTTCCATCATTGATAGCTGACAAAAGTAAAATCTATCTCCAGAAGCCATTCCCTTGAATTAATGTCTATTTTTTGCCAAAGTAGAATGGTAAATTATGAAAAGCTCTTAGATGGGATATGTCAAATGAGAGAAGAACAGATACTTTTCATATAAAGCTTAAGTAAAGAGCCATTAGTGAATGATTTGCAATGCTATATACTTACAGTTCAATCCTATATACTTGTATTTCAATTTGGTATTGGGCAAAGATTAGGATGTGATATCCCTAACGTAGCTATCAAACTGTCAATGCAAACTTAGAAGAATGGATATTGGGTTGAAGTGAAGAAAGCAAAATGTGGTTTTTGCGACCACACTGTTCAAAAGATTCTTATTGCATTTTAGATTAAAATCTTAACTCTTTACTATGGCCTACAGCCCTACATGATTCAGTTCCTGTTGGCTTCTCCAACCCCCTCTGGTCTGCTCTCTTCCCCTTTCAAGATGCTTCAGCCACACAGTCTCCTTTAGGACACACAGACCCTAAGTTCTTATCTTAAGACTATCTTGTACAGTGTTCCCACTTCCCTCCAAAAGCTTTCTGCGAGCCCTCATCCCTAGATCTTCCTGTCACTGGCTTTATTTCATCTCACATTTTCCTCCACCCTCCACAATGGAAGGCCCCTCTTGAACAACTAATTTAAAGGAGATTTTTGGTAACCCAGTAACTCTTTAGCATCTCTCTCTGCTTAATTCCTTTATTTTTCCTCATAACACTTATCATGACCCAAAGTAACCTTGTTTATTTATCTGTTTTCTGTTTCCCCCAGTGGGATGCTAACCACACTGAAGGCAGAGACCTTATCTGTCTTGTTCATTGCTTAATTCTAGCATTCAGTACCTGGCATATAGAAGGTGCTCAACAAATATCTGTAGCCAACTAGAAACCAAAACAGATCAAAGAAAGCTCTGTTATGAGTAATTGGATACTACTGTTGGGCCTATGAAGATAGGACATCAAGAATCCAAGCAAGGACAGCCTATATTCAAGCCATGTGGGGCACAATGCTCAGCTTTAATGTTCACAAGTAATCTTCTCAGAAGTGCATCTAACTTAACTAGTCTCCATTTTTCTCATCCCTATTTATCACTCATACCAAGCCTTTCATCTGGCCTCTCCTATAATTCCTCTTGGATAATATGGAAATGACACATGGAAACATGGACTCCATCCATGGGAACCAACACACAATTAACCACTCTTCCACCAAAGCTCCATTTAGTCTCCAGTGTGTTTGGACTGGCTGTTTGTCAGCACACAGGATATTGGTCACTCAGAACAGGAGCTTTGCATCCAATTGTTATAGCTGTGTCTTAATCAGTGGCTCTGTTTTAAGTGGTTAGAGCTGCATAGTATTTGGCTCAAACCACAGGCATCCCTGGAAGGAAAATGGGAGGATGGGAAGTCAGTCAATCTGTGGTTGGAATCAAAATAGGCCCTCTTGGGGCTGATGGAAATGAAGCTGTGACAGGGGGTGGAAAATGCAGAGTAGCTTAGGATCTGGGTGTGTGTTTCTGATGCTGTGGCAACAACCAAAGGAAGCAGAAGAGTGTGCATAATGGACAGGAGAAACTGCACATGACATGACTTGATGCATGTAACTTAATTTTATTGGGAAATATTTTAGGGTAGACAAGGCTTGAAGGAAGAGCTGTTAATATTTTATTCTCCTCAATCAAAAGTTTGATAATATACACACAAAGCCTGTGGAATCCATGACTTCAGCTTCTGTGCATCACCAACTGCCAGAATCACACTTCCACACATCTTTCAGAGTGAATATATGCATACAACTTGATGAGTCAGCTGTGATGCGACAATGGGAACCAAGATCAAAATAATGTTGTTGGTTCTGTTTGTTCTAAAGCTCGTCCTTCCTTCCTTCCTTCCTTCCTTCCTTCCTTCCTTCCTTCCTTCCTTCCTTCCTTCCTTCCTTCCCTTCTTCTTCTTCTTCTTCTTCTTCTTCTTCTTCTTCTTCTTCTTCTTCTTCTTCTTTCTTCTTCTTCTTCTTCTTCTTCTTCTTCTTCTTCTTCTTCTTCTTCTTCTTCTTCTTCTTCTTCCTTCTCACTCTATAATCTCTTCAAGAGAATTTGATGACCCAGCCTCAAGTGTGCTTGTTCAATTATTGTGATGTGTTTATGTGTTTCCCCTAAGCAAGAGAGGAGAGTAGTTAAGTGCTAGAGATGCAAGAAAACTTTGTTTTTTTCAACACCCAAGTGGATTATGCATTCTTCTCACTGTGTACTGTAGTAAGTAAAGATGAAAGCCATCTATTCCCCATCCAATACTCTTGTCTTCTTGATCTGCCTCTTAAAATTACACAGCTATTAGGAGGCTCTGTCATCTATTTTCTGTTTGTCAAGACACATGTCATATGAGCTTTGCATTCAGAATTAATAACTCAGTCTGCGGGAGTAAACACAGTTTTTCAACCATTCTTAAGTTTAGAAGGTTAATTATTGGATTATTGTCTTGTAACTCATCTTTCATGATCTACAAAATGGTAATATTATCATCTACCTTGTGGGTTTGTTGTGTGGCTCAGGTTAATTTATACATTTAAAGCACTTTGGAAATAGTAAACAATGAGATGAATATAAGCAAGATTTAAAGAAGTTTCTGAGTGATATAGGGGAGTTTTTTCTGCCAGAGCTTATCAAAAGGCTTCATACAGCCACATTTATTAATTAGGAACCTTCTTCATGTGGTGGTAAAGCACACACATTTTATGTGTGCTAAATAGCCATTCCTTGGTCAAGTTATATATTGCTTTTCTAACAAGGATGAGCTTTAATTCATAATGCGAAGGCTAGAAGTGCTACATATATTTGTTTCTCTAAATCTAATTTAATACGTTCCAGTCAGGATGGTGGAAAATTAAAATCCAGCCATTTGAAATGTTGATGGGAGGTAGTGAGAGAGGAGATGTTCCACCTCTCTGGTATCACTCAAGAACTATTCTTCCTGTAACATTCAGAGAATCATTGATCAACATCGGTCATCATTGATATGTTTGTTCAAGCACATTTGTGCCCTTGAAGGTGGGCAGTCCTGCTACTTCCATGTCAGTCTCGAGTTTTAGGGTTTTTGCTAGGCACCTTCAATATGTCTCAAATCTCACATATCTCAAACCCTCTCCT
The DNA here is from genome assembly GCF_018345385.1 of Vulpes lagopus. Lineage (NCBI taxonomy): Eukaryota > Metazoa > Chordata > Mammalia > Carnivora > Canidae > Vulpes > Vulpes lagopus. The sequence goes on along the minus strand of NC_054824.1, from coordinate 157,843,635 downwards.
TAGGTATACAACACAAGCAATGCTGTCTAAGTTATTTTCACCTCCCCAGGCCACTGGAAGGGAAAAGACCACTGATTGTGGCAACAATTGCCCAAGTTGAATCAGAAAAATGGAAATCTTGTATTTGAATATGAAGTTATGCTAGTTCACCCATTTCACCAATATACTGAGCATTTTCCCAGATGTTTTCAGGTTTACAAAGATGAAAGACTGTCTCTGGCCTTAACCATCTAGCAGATTTCAAATTCTTTCAGGAAGTTCATCTAATTTAATCCTTGAGTTAAAAGCATTTCCTGTGGTGAAAACACAGGTGATGTTACATATTCCTGTTTGACAGTTGAACAAACTGAAACTCAGAAAGGCAACCTAATTCACATAGTATCATACCCACTAAGGAAATGCTGGGAGTAAAACCAAAGACTCATTTTCAGTAATCTTTTGCATTACTCCACTCTGATTCTGAGTCCAAGGGATTCCTTCAGAAATGAACTCAATGAATTGGTCTATCAGCCAACAGGTGGAAATAATTTGAGTTTTGGGGACCCTCCCCTATAATGATACAATAACGGATGTTGTCCAGCTTCATATCTTGTAAGCATGGCACTGCCTAATTATTGTGTGAGAGGATGTAATTGGTGACAGTTCCCATCATCATGGTATGGAAGGAATTCATTCTTTGGAATGGACTGTTCTCATTTCAAATATCAACCCCTAACAGCTCAAATATGACATTTTTCTTCATGTGCCTCCATTTTCTGAGGAGTTCTGATGACCTATCTTGTAGAGCTGGTAGAAGAGGTGAGTGAGATAGCCCATAAAAAATATATGGCCCTATGCCTGGCACTCTGACTAGGGGAGGTGCTCCAAAAACCTTAATGACTCCCATACACACAATAAACAAATGTTTATCAAGTACTTATGGCTAGGAGGTAGGCTACAGATACGAGTAACATCTAATCCCTTACTCTAAGAATTTGGTTCTATGCCACTTAGTAGGGGAGGAGACTTTGCTCCACTTAAAGTCTTCCATTTGGAGGGAGAAGAGGAAGGCTGGGAGACCGGGAATGGGGAGCAATCCATCTCCACTGTCAACTCCAGAGGTAAAGGAAGTGAAGCCAAATTCCCTCTTGGATTTCATTCCATTGAGCTGAATGGTGGGCTTGTGACAGGGAAGGGGACACTGCCTTACTCTTCTCAGATGCAGCTGAAAGAGCTGTACCAAAGGGAACTCTTATTTTCTATGTCTTTTGTTCCCTGACATTTCCAATTTCCATCACAGGAGTGTTTGCCAGTCATCTGCTTTGCCTTTATCCCAAAATTAATTTCCTGGGAAGGTGCAAGATGCTATGAACATCTGGTCCAAATGCTCAGGGCTGTCCTTCCCAATTGGGCGTTCTTCACGTGACACAGTCGAGTGGCGGTGCTATCTTTGCCCTGAGACACAGTAAGACACAGAGCATCAAGTGGCCTACATCTGTCCAGGTCCCCTTCTCCTTCTCCAAATACTGGGAGCATGTTTTATACTTCACTTGCCATTTTGACCTTAAAGGAAACTAACCAATTTACAGTAAAAGAAATGTGTTGAGATTCACTGGGGCATTTCTCTTTCTTTCCTCCAGAGAGGTCAGGCAGAGAGATTTAAATGGCCCTCAGAGGACTCTTTACAATTCACTATGTGCACCCAAAAGTAGTGACAGTAGTAAAGGTGATGTCAGAGTAAATACTGATGTGTATGTGTATGTGTATGTGGTGTGTAAAGCGTAAATACTGGTGTGTGTGTGTATGTGTGTGTGGTGTGTGAGAGAGAGAGAGAGAGAGACAGAGACAGAAAGACAGAATTAACAGCCTGTCATGATTGCCCTGTTTCAGAATACAGGCTACAGGCATTTTTACTTAAGAAATTTCAATAAGTACTCCAAAATAAATGTGAACACATACACTCAGAGCAACCAAAAGCATTTTCTCAGACTACATGTCTCCTGAGGAAAATGTGGAGATTTTGCTTCTGGCCAGACTGGAAACTGTCCCCGTGCCCACCTCACTCTGCCAAAGCTTTGATCCTAAAGAAACACTTCAGGATTCCAAACTCAAACCCACAATAGCAGACCTTGTGGTAGATGTATTTCACATTCATGATATTCCTAATTCACACCAACCCTCTCAAACCACAATCAGTACAACGTACATACCACACGTCCATTCTCATCTTCCCCACCACCAGCCCTAACCCCGACCATGCACTTCATAAATTGTTTTGTTTTTTTAATCAAACTTGTTCCACATTTACCAGGCTTCAAGAGCTCCTAAAATTTCAAATCTCCTCTAAATCGTTTCCTACTTAGACTGGAAGTAAGATGGAATTTTCACCAGCGTCAGAGTTCCGAGATGAAACTCACACCTTCAACCACACCGCACATGTCAATGACAATGCTTTGGGTCTAAGCGTTACCTTCTCTAAAGCTCAAAGAGTTTTGAAAGATCACATATTGTGTTTTCATAGCATTATTCTCGGCGCGGGGTAGGGGGATTTTTTCCTCGTTTGGCAAACAGCAAAGCCAGGTGGGCATTAAGCAGCATACCTGAGACCCCTCAGCATGGTCCAGGATCATACAGGGCAGGGAGAAACCCGGCTGATTCTCAGAGTTCCTTGGACTCAATAGCATCTCAATTGTTCCTGCTCTTTACAACCATGCATTTTTTGTTTTTGCTGTTCTGATTCTCAGATGGATGTTTAAATTAAATCGTTTACCAACCTCACTCCCTCCAGACATTTATATATTTTCCCCACCAGACTGCTTCAGGCTGTGCCCCAAATTCTGAACAAGAGAGTTGGAGGTAAGGGAGACTTCCTGCTTGCTCCACCTCTGCCCTTTTATTCTCCTCCTGGAAATGAAGGAAACTGATATGTATTAATAGTCTCATGCACAATGCATTTAACCCTACTTTGGTATTATCTCCCCTCAGAAGGATTAAGTGGATTCTTTATATTCTCACAGTTTGCAAGATGCAGGGATGAGCTGTGAAGCCCTGAGGTCTCACCAATTCCAAAATCTGTATGTTATTTCTCCTTTTTTTCCTTCTAAGTATGTTCCTATGTTCATTTTAAACATATTTAGGTGACACTAATCCTTTTGGATATATACTCAAAAAAATGGGACCAAATGAGGATTTTTTAAATAATAAATTTATTTTTTATTGGTGTTCAATTTGCCAACATACAGAATAACACCCAGTGCTCATCCCGTCAAGTGCCCCCCTCAGTGCCCATCACCCAATCACCCCTACCCCCCGCTCTCCTCCCCTTCCACCACCCCTAGTTCGTTTCCCAGAGTTAGGAGTCTTCCATGTTCTGTCTCCCTTTCTGATATTTCCTACCCATTTCTTCTCCCTTCCCCTCTATTCCCTTTCACTATTATTTATATTCCCCAAATAAGTGAGACCATATAATGTTTGTCCTTCTCCGATTGACTTATTTCACTCATCATAATACCCTCCAGTTCCCTCCACGTCGAAGCAAATGGTGGGTATTTGTCGTTTCTAATGGCTGAGTAATATTCCATGTATACACAAACCACATCTTCTTTATCCATTCATCTTTCGATGGACACCGAGGCTCCTTCCACAGTTTGGCTATTGTGGACATTGCTGCTAGAAACATCGGGGTGCAGGTGTCCCGGCGTTTCACTGCATCTGTATCTTTGGGGTAAATCCCCAGCAGTGCAATTGCTGGGTCATAGGGCAGATCTATTTTTAACTCTTTGAGGAACCTCCACACAGTTTTCCAGAGTGGCTGCACCAGTTCACATTCCCACCAACAGTGTAAGAGGGTTCCCTTTTCTCTGCATCCTCTCCAGTATTTGTAGTTTCCTGCCTTGTTAATTTTCCCCATTCTCACTGGTGTGAGGTGGTATCTCATTGCGGTTTTGATTTGTATTTCCCTGATGGCAAGTGATGCAGAGCATTTTCTCATGTGTTTGTTGGCCATGTCTATGTCTTCCTCTGTGAGATTTCTGTTCATGTCTTTTCCCATTTCATGATTGGATTGTTTGTTTCTTTGCTGTTGAGTGTAATAAGTTCTTTATAGATCTTGGAAACTAGCCCTTTATCTGATATGTCATTTGCAAATATCTTCTCCCATTCTGTAGGTTGTCTTTTAGTTTTGTTGACTGTTTCTTTTGCTGTGCAAAAGCTTCTTATCTTGATGAAGTCCCAATAGTTCATTTTTGCTTTTGTTTCTTTTGCCTTCGTGGATGTATCTTGCAAGAAGTTACTGTGGCCGAGTTCAAAAAGGGTGTTGCCTGTGTTCTGCTCTAGGATTTTGATGGAATCTTGTCTCACATTTAGATCTTTCACCCATTTTGAGTTTATCTTTGTGTATGGTGAAAGAGAGTGGTCCAGTTTCATTCTTCTGCATGTGGATGTCCAATTTTCCCAGCACCATTTATTGAAGAGACTGTCTTTCTTCCAATGGAGAGTCTTTCCTCCTTTATCGAATATTGGTTGACCATAAAATTGAGGGTCCACTTCTGGATTCTCTATTCTGTTCTATTTATCTATGTGTCTGTTTTTGTGCCAGTACCACACTGTCTTGATGGCCACAGCTTTGTAGTACAACCTGAAATCTGGCATTGTGATGCCCCCAGCTATGGTTTTCTTTTTTAAAATTCCCCCTGGCTATTCAGGGTCTTTTCTGATTCCACACAAATCTTAAAATAATTTGTTCTAACTCTCTGAAGAAAGTCCATGGTATTTTGATAGGGATTGCATTAAACGTGTAAATTGCCTTGGGTGACACTGACATTTTCACAATATTAATTCTTCTAATCCATGAGCATGGAATATTTTTTCATCTCTTTGTGTCTTCCTCAATTTCTTTCAGAAGTGTTCTATAGTCTTTAGGGTATAGATCCTTTACCTCTTTGGTTAGGTTTATTCCTAGGTATCTTATGCTTTTGGGTGCAATTGTAAATGGGATTAACTCCTTAATTTCTCTTTCTTCAGTCTCACTGTTAGTGTATAGAAATGCCACTGACTTCTGGGCATTGATTTTGTATCCTGCCACACTGCCAAATTGCTGTATGAGTTCTAGCAATCTTGTGGAGTCTTTTGGGTTTTCTAGGTAGAGTATCTCTAATCCTTGTTATGGACATTGAAACTTTTAAAGTTTTGCTTTATTTCCTTTTTTGGTTTTCCTAAACATTTTCTTTTCTTTCTTTTCTTTTTTCTCTTTCTTTCTTTCTTTCTTTCTTTCTTTCTTTTTCTTTCTATCTTTCTTATTTCTTTTTTTTTTCTGGTTTTTGTTTTGTTTTGTTTTCCTAAGCATTAAGTTGGCTGAGTTAACATTCTTATTCCAGAGGCTGGTAATAAGATGAAAGCTAAGAGTTTGACTTATATCTTCAGGGATTCCTTCAAATCATACAAAGCTATTCATTGACTTGGCCTTTCCCTCCCAAAGACCCTAATTTAGAGGGATTTGATTTCATTACTGGTGATTTGAAGAGTTTATTGCATAGAAACAAACTATATGTTCCCTGGGAGAGATATGAAAGTCGTCACCAGCTGAAATGACCCATGAATAAAATGGGTGAAAAACATTCTAAAGATGAAGAATCTGTAAGAGAGATTATTTTTAGAGAGAAAAGACGATTGTTGAAGGTAATGACATGTCTTAGGCTAGATATGTCATTTGGTCTCCTTACATAGCTTCTACAGGATAGAAAATAAATTTTATTTTTCCCCTCAATCTGACAACATAATCATTATAGAAAAAAAATATATTAGACTAAAAAACAAATAGAACAAAACAAACACACATAATCCCATTCCACTCACCCAGATATAACAACAGACACCATGATGTATGAACGTCTAGCCACTTCCTTTGCACATATAATTTAACAGAAATAGAATTGTAGCATAACATATTTTTGAAACTTGCTTTTTCTCATTAAAATTATGAATATCTACTGATATCAGTAAGGAAGCATTTATAACACTATGATTAAAGACCTTGATATTGTGTGCTATCCCATCACTTATTTGCCCCATCCTTTAGGATTAGACAATGAGATTATTTCCATTTTTTAAATTTTAAATAATGATACAAATGCCATACAAAAGCCTTTACATAAGGGAAACAAATGAGAGATGGTAACACATGTTTGGAAGCAGAATTGTTGATTAGATTAAAAGTATAAAAAATCTTAAGGCTTTTAATAGATTTCACTGCATTATTTTTCTAAAAATTAGGTTAACATACATAGCACTGTATGACTGTGTGCATTTATCTAAACCAACAGATTGATGGAAATAAATGTTATTTCATCATTTAATACGGATTCCTCTGATGAGCAATAATGCTGAGTAATTTTTGCTACGCATATTGCTATATGTATTATCTTATTTTGTAAATCGCTTATCATTTTCTTTTGACCACTGTTTTCTACCCTTCTGAGTACTAGTTGGTCACTTACTGAACTGTACAGACTCATATTATTTTCAATTTAGTAATACATTATAACATATGTTGCAAATATTTTCTTCTGGTTTCTCCTTTTTGCCTTTTAACTTTTCTTATGGTGCCTGATGTAACAAACTAAAGTGACTACATTTCATGGTAGTCAAATTTATCAGCATTTCTTTATTTGCTTTTTCCCTTTGGCTTCAGGCTTAGACCATTCCGAGGATTTTAAATCAACTTTGAAGAAGTCCAACTTATGATACATAAGCTCTCTAGAAACTCATTCAGAATTTCCATGCATGTCTATTTATGATACTGACTCTTAAACTACATTTCCATGAAATCCCTTTTTTTTTTCACAGTTTCAGCCAAGGTGCTGTGCCATTAAATATGAATAATAGCAGTCTCTCCAGTTTTTTAGAAAAATTAATTTAATGGGGTATCTTTCAATTCTAAGTTTTTCCACCACATCTTTAAAAAAAGTTTAGTTATAGCTACTTGTTGCCTTTATTGCTATCTAATAAAACCTGGTATCATATTATATATTCTGTTATTTTAAATTTAATATGTCAATATTAAATGGTGTTGTGCAAAGATCACTATTACTTCCAGATGTTCTACCAACTGACAAGTTCAAGAATCTCAAGTGTATGGTGTATGTTTGCTTCGGTTGAAAACTAAAGGAGAGACAATGTTCATAATACATATAAATTAGAAAACTGAATACAATTCTGTTATAACTGCTGATCACTTCTCACTTTCTTGAAAACCCTATGTCTTGATTACAAATATCACAAACAAATGCATTCAATGAATTTGATTGCCATACTCCTATGGAATTATAATTTTCTAATGGGCTCAAATAACTTTCCTAAAGGAAAAATACTTTTTTCTTTAACCACAAAAATTATTATTCTTGACATAAGAAGTATAAATGGGACAAGGAAATTTATTCCTTGTTTTTTAATGCTTCCAGAGGCAGTCTTTATTGCTGTACCAAGTCTGTGAAGAATGTATACAAAGGCACCTCTCAACTGGCACTCACAAATAGAAGCTTTGAAAATACACACCTATAAAATGCATGCATTTCCTGAACTGGTAGCTGCTTTATTCAACAGACCATTAAAAGCCCATTTAGAGGGGCTCTCACAAGCTCACGTGCACTACAGGTACTTAAAGTTGATGAACCCAGCATCGCAAAGAAACAAAATAAAACAAAAAGTTGGACCAACATCCACTAAAATTTACAGAGAAAAAAAGCTCTTTCCCCAGACCTAAATTTCCTCCAACACTAACACTCTTATAAAGAACAGGTAATGTGACAAAATTGCCCTACTTCCAATCTCCCAGCCAAAAATCCAACACCCCTCCTCCCCTCCAAGTATCAATCATCAGCCCAGGCAAAGCAAATGAACTTTTAATCAATAACAGCTACTGTTTCTTGTACCAGGACTGTTTATGATTTAAAAGGGGGAAAAATTAAATCAATCCTGATGTGAATGTTTTCCCTCCTGAAGAGAAAAAGCAACACCCTGTGTCAAAGAGGGGGGTGTAGTTTCACATGTTTTAAGAATATATTAAAATAAAATAAATTTGAAATTGTTTTTGCCTTCATTATCTATAGACAGAAGAGTCTAGAAGAGTGCATAGGATTGATGAGTCATGTTAGGCAAACAACTTCAACCTCTGTCTTCACACTATTGTATTTCCTGTTTACATTCATTCATTGGTATGGATTAATAGAGCTAGAAGGGAATTTGGGGAACATCTGTCCAAAGATGGCTGCTTTGGGAGCCAGGTCACTGGAACTGTTTAAGCAAGAGGATGAATCAGCTGAGAAGTCATAGAGAGAACTCAAACAACAGAAAGGTTTTAGATTTTATTGATGTGTGAAACTGATCATATATGGAAACCTAAAAAGTGGAACCTACAAAAGTAGATCTGCTCTGGCTGAAGATTCCTGCCCCTCTCCCTGTCCCAATCCAGAAAGCAACCCTTTCCTGAAATTTCTGGGATTTTGCTAAAAAGTTTTGTAAGCCCCAGTACCAGATATGTTTAAGGCCCATCATGCAGGTGTTCTGATTCTTCCCTAAATATTCCTTCCTTTCCTCTAGACTACATCCATGTAGGTCCCACTAAATGCCATAAATCCTCATAATACTAGTAATCAGGTCTTCCTGCATCTTGAGTTTCCCTATGGCCCATCTTGAGTTTCCCTGTGGAGAGAAATCAAACTGGACTCTTTATGAAGCCCACTGCATTATTTTGGCATGTTTGCACAAACCAGAAATAACTTGCCTACAGATTACTGAAATGAAATCATCTTTCACCTAATTGGGAAGGGCTACACAGGGTTTTGCCCAGTTTTAGAGAGTAATGTGCCGGGGCTGGGGTGGAGGGGGGTGGAGGGGATGATGATGGGAGTGATTTCTTGACTGTTTTCTTTTACAGTTTGCTGAAATGGAACAAATCAATCCTGTCTTGCTTATTTATAAAACCTTAACACCAACAGGGTGGGGAGAATTAATGAGACCAGGCACAAGGAATGTGGAAATTTTCATTTCTAAACTGCTGGCACACAGACATACATTAGTGTCTTGTAGCTTTTCAAGGGCACTGAAGAAATGAGTTTTCTGCCTCACAACTTTTGGTGGAGAACATGCATTTGCACATCATTACTCACCACTCTAACTGGCAACCAGGGAAGGATCCAGCAAAGAAGCCCACATTTTTGAAGCACTAGGATACAGTACTCTCACATGTGCCCAGAGAACACAGTGATAATTGTGCACCCTCAGAAAAGAATGACCATGTGACACAAAAGACATAGCAGACTTATAAGGTGTGCTTAGTCCTCACACCACTCTGTGATAAGGAAAATGAGTCTCCAAAGGATCAAATGATCTGTTTAAAGAGGCGTAATAAGTTCTTTTAATTTTTCTAAGAAATATTTTTCTGGGAAGTTTAGGAAGACTTTTAACCTGTATTAAACATTATATTAACTCATGGATAATTAAAGGCTGACATCTGTCAGTTGTAGTAACCATGTTGCACCTGCTGTGTTCTGCTCTGGAACCCATTTAGGAGTAGCTGACGGCCTCAAAACTTCTTGAAGTATCCTTGAAACTGTTGTCTCTGCCAGTGTTCACTGTACTGAGGGTACCACGTCCTGGTACCTCCAAAGCAGCTAAGCCATGAGATAGAATTGCAGCTCCTGGATCCTCTCCATGAAAAGCCGCCCTCTACTCTTCACCAAAGGAGAATGCATACTCCATTTCATCTCCTGAGCTCTATAGCTACACTGCTTGAGTTGCCCCATGTCACTTTGCATTTCAGGAGGGCACTTTCAGCATCTGTTGGTGGCTCCTCTTTATGTCTGGGACAGAGATGCACTAGACTCCACACTCTTTCCCATATTCCACTTTTGTCCTCTGGAACTCCAACTCCCCAAACAACTCTAAGTCCCACCTTTGCTCTTTACTACTTGGGCTTTTACTACTCAGTAGTCCTAATCTGGTTGAAGCTCTTCGTTTAGAAGAAGGAAGCCATCTAGCTTGTCAGCTTCCTGATCCACACAAGGCAAATTATTAAGCAATAGAGAAAAAATATTAAAGTAACCTGGTTTGAATATAGAAGTGGGAGCTCATATTTCTTTCCCTTAATCTGTTTGGAGCCTTGGAAGGTAAATATAAGTATGTATGTGCTTAGAATTCTGTCATTAATGGTAAGCTGTTTGGAAATTCAATGACGGCATGTCAGACTCTACGTAGGGAGGTGGAATTTTCCATTACCAAAGTCATGACTTATTATGCTTAGTGCTTTAGACACCAAGTGACAGTAAGTCCAGGCAAATGACATTAGGAAAAAAAAAAAAAAAGAATGCCTGCTTTTAGAACCACCATCAGTCCTTACAGGCAAGGATTCCTGCCTCAAGCCCTGTGTCTTATGGAGTCCTGTGCTTTGAAGAGTCTCCCCCAACATTTTCCAGCTCTTTCTAGTGCCTTTGAACAGGTGAAGCCCACAATGCCGCCCTGGCAAGGCTTTTGACGCCCACACAGGATCTCAAGTGATCTGCTATCCCATGTGTATGGTCAACCAGATGCTGTGAGAAGCTCTGAGACTGCCACCTATGGGGTCATCCCAGGGCCTCAAGAGGCTGACCTAAGCTGGTCACTCCCACTGGCTGGTATGGAGTTACTTTGTCAGAAACACATGAGATTAGGCTCCCAGAAAGGGACTGACACACTAATTTTGGGTCACTTAAGTTATTTATATAGGCAGAATCTCCCAAAATATTTTTTTCTCAGAGCTTCACATATCTTAGAGTGATCCAGCCAGCCTTCAGGAATTGAGCCATTCATAAAGATAGATTTCTCTTAGGGAGGATCTTACTTAGTTGCAGTCCAACATAACATTGTTTTAAGCTTCCTGAAGGTGGAAATCATAATTTCTACCTTCATGGCTTCTTAGAGACTGGCCCAGTGCTAAGCATATCCTAGACATGAAAAGCATACTTGATTCATACTGAGGTCTCTGAACTTCTCTAAGATGAAGACCAGTAGGAGGAAAATTTTATTCTACCTTCAAGCAAAACAACGTTATCATTTGCTCAGAATTATAAAAGTAGAGAAGTATACACAGCAAATAATTTTAACCTTTCTGAGAAAAGTACACTTTGTTCAACAGAATGTCAAGAATATAAAATGTGTCTAGTTATCTTTTTATAATTGACAAAGCATAAAAATTTATTATCCTGATACAGCTTTATTTCAAAATACAATTTAACATTTTTTCTTAATTATAATAGATGAGCTTTTCTGGTATTGTTGTGTTGTTGTAGTTGTTTGCAAGAAACATATCAGTCATCTTTAGAAAGGGAAGTTGATTATAAGGTGTGTATTTTCTTTGATTGGCATTAGGAAACATTAAAAATGAGAATGGAGGCAGCTTTAGAGACCAACTATCTCTCCCAATCTCTTTCTTTCTCCTTCTCTCTTCCTTTTTCCTTCTCTCATCACTCTTGAAATGTGGAGTCATCTTAAGTTTCACCAGCCAACCTAAGGATAAGATAAGGTTGGGTCAGGTAACTATCCCTGGACCAATCACCACCTGTGCCCAAAGAGAAGCTGTTTGTTCTTTAAGGAAAGATTGGATACTGCATCAGACATAGCAACTATAAACACAAATATTTAGAAAATAGAAGTATAAAGGTAAACAATTTAAAAACCCTTTTAATTCTACCATCCAGAAATAACTGCCATAAATACCTAAATATATTTCATTTAAGTTTCAATATAGGCATGAATATGCTCAGTATTTTTTACCAATTTTGGATAAGATAATTTTACCTTCCAGCTTACATTTTAGTCATATAAATATAATTATGTATGTATTTATTTATTAACGTTTAGTGACATACATAAATTCTGTTATTTAATGGCCACAGAAAATGGTAGTCAAATAAGTACACCATAATTTACTCACTCAATCTCCTTTTGTTGAGTTTTGTACTTCTTTTTTTTTTCTTTTTTAAGCAAACCTACTGTGAACAACTCTGTAGGTAAAACTTTGACTTTGTGTGTATGTGGCTTCCTTAGAATACATTTCTAAAGTGAAATGGCTGTGTCAAAGTGAATGAACTTTTTAAATTAAAGTTGTTGCAAATATTGGCACTTTTACAGAAATAATTATGCCAACTTAAGATCTTACATGCTGTGTACGAAGTATCTCTCATCATATCCTGAGAACACCAGCTATTATGTGTTTCTATGTATTTTTCATTTTTAGTGTTATAATTTACCATATTTCATTAATTATACACATGAAATTGAAAAGGGATGACTGCTACCATCAGTTTAGTTGACCCTTTTGAGATAAATATCCCCCTATAGTTTGGCCTTTTTTCAAATTTCATGGTGATTACGGAGATATAAGACTCACGGGTTCCAGTTTTCTGTGGAAGAAATCTATGCTAGTTTGGATGCCTCAATGTTTGTATAATACTGAATATTGGATATTTCTGGTCTATTCAAAGATTAGGAGTTTAAGTGAATGGATCCTCTTTCCATGGGCAACTGTTCTATTTAACATTTATTTAAATTACAATATACTCTAAGACAAAGTGTATAGAGGATAGTTTTGTCTGGTTGGTTGGTTGGTTGGTTGGTTGGTTGGTTGGTTGATTGGTGAGAGAAGAAAATCCATAATTTCCCTAGAGCATTCTTATAATGAAACTGTTGGAGTGCCAACAACTGACTAATTCATAAGTCAAGTCAGGACTCTAGATTGCAAGTCTTCTGGAAACACAAAAAGGCTCTCGGTAAGAGAAAGTCTGAGTGTTTCCTCTTTTTTTCCTTAAAATTTGTGTTGTAATTCATTATTTTTCTTGGATCAGATCTCTCAGGAAAGATGTGTCTGTTTAAGTAATTGCTTACTTCTGCATACTCCTCCAGGTTCAAGGACAGAGCAATTCAATTGCACACTAACACTTTGCTTCCAAATAAGCTCTGTTCCCATTGGTATGTTCCTTTCTTCTGGTCTTCGCCACGAGTTTTCCACACCAGAACCAGTCTCCAGATTCCTCTCTATCTGATCTCATTTGCTTCTTATTAAACCCAGAGCTCTTTTAAAAATACTTTAATAAGTACTTTTGATCCCTTCATGTTTTCCAAGGATTTCTCAGTTTCTTCCAAACATTCAGCTGACAGATTTCTGGGAGCAGCCAGTTCCACTTGGAGACACTTTAGGCTGATGATATCATCTGAATACCCAGGGAAAGGGCCTTTGAGGGGACCCTTGTTAGCATGGGTGTCTGGGAGCCACATTGGTCCTATTCTTCATTTCTCTGAAAGCGAGTTAGGAAGACAGGAGTTTCAGACCTATACTCCTTGCTTACTGCAAATGGCAATGTTCTCTCAGAAATGATAAACTTTAATGAAAATATAAGCAACATCAATATGCCTATTATCCCTAAGTCCATGTTTTCCTAAGAGTGTTTCTTTCTTATTAGAGCAGCCCTACAGTTTTCTGGGCGAAACCACCCAGAGGCCATAGGACCTTTCTACGTATGCAGAAGCATTGTTGAGTTATCTGTGGCTGTGAGTGAAGTTTCAGACTCCTGATAACATTCCTGTGGAGCCTGAAAGCTCCCTCTAAGGTAGGAAGATGCACTAGGGTAGAGAACTAAGCCTTGTGGCTTCTGGACCCAGTTCTGTCCTCAGCTCACATTGTAGCTTTGAGGATATCATTAAGCATTTTGGGTTTCAGATTCCTCATCTGTAAACTGAAAGAGTTAAATATGCTATTGTCTTTCCAAGAGTGAATTGTAATTTTAACCAGGAGGGGGATAGTAGTACATTGGATTAAAAATAAATAAATAAAAACGTTAATGTAACCATATATTTTTGGATGTGGAAAATAACACTGGGGGATATTTGGGTACTTTTTGATAGTATAAACAATGCGAACTAGGTTTGGTAACAGTTTCAGTGGTGAAACATAGGTTTTAAAGGGTTGAGCAATAATGAGCTGGCCATGCTACACTGGACTATAATCATTACAAGCAGAGATCTGGAGTCTGAAGGAAGCTGCATTAGCTCCTTGGCTCTGCCTCCTGCTACATGATCTTAGATAAATTCACCTCTATCTCTTCTTTTCACTTCAGATCCTTAATCTAAAAACAAAGACAAAAATAAACAAAACCAAAAGTACATTAAGAAGATTATTCACCATGACCAAGGGGGATTTATCCTCGGGATGCAAGGCTGGTTCAACACTCGTAAAACAATCAATGTGATAGATAATATCAACAAGAGAAAAAACAAGAACCATATGATCCTCTGAATAGATGCTGAAAAAGCATTTGACAAAATACAGCATCCATTCCTGATCAAAACTCTTCAGAGTGTAGAGATAGAGGGAACATTCCTTAGCATCTTAAAAGCCATCTACAAAAAGCCCACAGCAAATATCATTCTCAATGGGGAAGCACTGGGAGCCTTTCCCCTAAGATCAGGAACACGACAAGGATGTCCACTCTCACTGTTGCTACTCAACATAGTACTAGAAGTCCCAGTCTCAGCAATAAGGCAACAAAACGAAATAAAAGGCATTCAAATTGGCAAAGTAGTCAAACTCTCCTTCTTTACAGATGACATGATACTGTACATAGAAAACCCAAAAGTCTCCACCCCAAGATTGCTAGAACTCGTACAGCAATTCGGCAGAGCGTCAGTATATAAAATCAATGTCCAGAAATCAATGGCATTTCTATACACTAACAAAGAGACTGAAGAAAGAGAAACTAAGGAGTCAATCCCTTTTACAATTGCACCCAAAAGCATAAGATACCTAGGAATAAACCTAACCAAAGAGGTAAAGGATCTATACCCTAAAAACTACAGAACACTTCTGAAAGAAAGTGAGGAAGACACAAAGAGATGGAAAAATATTCCATGCTCATGGATTGGAAGAATTAATATTGTGAAAATGTCAATGTTACCCAAGGCAATTTACACATTTAATGCAATCCCTATCAAAATACCATGGACTTTCTTCAGAGAGTTGGAGCAAATCATCTTAAGATCTGTGTAGAATCAGAAAAGACCCCAAATAGCCAGGGGAATATTAAAAAAGAAAACCATAGCTGGGGGCATCACAATGCCAGATTTCAGGTTGTACTACAAAGCTGTGGTCATCGAGACAGTGTGGTACTGGCACAAAAACAGACACATAGATCAATAGGTCAATAGGTCTAGAGGAGAATAGAGAATCCAGAAGTGGACCCTCAACTTTATGGTCAACTAATATTTGACAAAGCAGGAAAGACTGTCCACTGGAAAAAAGACAGTCTCTTCAATAAATGGTGCTGGGAAAATTGGACAGCCATGTGCAGCAGAATGAAACTAGACCATTCTCTCACACCATACACAAAGATAAACTCAAAATGGATGAAAGTCCTCAATGTGAGGCAAGATTTCATCAAAATCCTAGAGGAGAACACAGGCAACACCCTTTTTGAACTTGGCCACAGCAACTTCTTGCAAGATACATCCAGGAAGGCAAGGGAAACAAAAGCAAAAATGAACTATTGGGACTTAATCAAGATAAAAAGCTTCCGCACAGCAAAAGAAACAGTCAACAAAACTAAAAGACAACCTACAGAATGGGAGAAGATATTTGCAAATGACATATTAGATAAAGGGCTAGTATCCAAGATCTATAAAGAACTTATTACACTCAACAGCAAAGAAACAATCCAATCATGAAATGGGAAAATACATGAACAGAAATCTCACAGAGGAAGACATAGACATGGCCAACATGCACATGAGAAAATGCTCTGCATCACTTGCCATCAGGGAAATACAAATCAAAACCACAATGAGATACCACCTCACACCAGTGAGAATGGTGAAAATGAACAAGACAGGAAACAACAAATGTTGGAGAGGATGTGGAGAAAGGGGAACCCTCCTGCACTGTTGGTGGGAATGTGAACTGGTGCAGCCACTCTGGAAAACTGTGTGGAGGTTCCTCAAAGAGTTAAAAATAGACCTGCCCTATGACTCAGCAATTGCACTGCTGGGGATTTACCCCAAAGATACAGATGCAGTGAAAAACCGAGACACCTGTACCCCAATGTTTATAGCAGCAATGTCCACAATAGCCAAACTGTGAAAGGAGCCTCAGTGTCCATTGAAGGCTGAATGGATAAAGAAGCCATGGACTATGTATACAATGGAATATTACTCAGCCATTATAAATGACAAATACCCACCATTTGCTTCAACGTGGATGGAACTGGAGGGTATCATGCTGAGTGAAATAAGTCAGTTGGAGAAGGACAAACATTATATGGTCTCATTCATTTGGGATGTATATAAAGTAGTGAAGGGAAATAAAGGGAAAGGAGAGAAAATGAGTGAAAATATCAGTGAGGGTGACAGAACATGAGAGATTCCTAACTCCGGGAAATGAACATGGGATAGTGGAAGGGGAGGTGGGCAGGGGGTTGAGGTGACTGGTGACGGGCATGGAGGGGTGCATTTGGGGGGATGAGCACTGGGTGTTAGTTATGCTATATGTTGGCAAATTGAACTCCAATAAAAAAAACCCAGAATAATAATAGTATTATTACTATTTATTTTTACTATTACTGTTACTTCATATTTGGGAATATTAAAAACAAAGCATATGACACTTTGCTCAGCAGCTGGCACAAAGCTAATCCTTACTGATTGCCATTAATATTAGTGCCTGCAAATCTAAAAGTTATGTAAATTACCTCAAGGCTCACCATTGAATTCTATCAGTTTCTGGTTTGCTTTTGTAGGGATACATATCAATGTCTTTCTCTTTGCAAGTTTGTTTTCAATATATGCAACATAAAAATTCAAAGTACCTCAGTAAAGACAGTATATACAAAGCTTCAAATGCTAAAGTACTTCTCTGTTCCATTAATCAAATACTTGACTTAAAGGTTTCCAACTGATTTTGACAAAAATTCGATCCTATCTTACAGAAATCTTTTATAGTTTTTTTTTTATTGCAGGACATTTGGGTTACTTTACAAAGTAGTTCTTCAAAAGTTCATTTTTTATTTAATTTATCTATTAATTTAAATTCAATTTGCCAACATATAGTATAACACCCAAGGTCATCATATCAAGTCCCCTCCTTAATGCCTGTCACTCAGTTACCCATCTTCCCACCTACTTCCCCTTCTGCAACCCTTTTTTGTTTCCCAGAGTGAGGAGTATCTCATAGTTTATCTTCCTCTCTAATTTTTCCCCACTTGGTTCCACCATTTCCCTAATGGTCCTTTTTCACTATTTCTTATATTCCATATATGAGTGAAACCATATGATAATTGTCTTTCTCTGATTGAGTTATTTCACTCAACATAATACCTTCCAGTTTCATCCACATTGATGTTAATGGTAGATATTTATCCTTTCTGAATGCTGAGTAATATTCCATTATATATCACATCTTTTTCATCCATTCATTTCTCAAAGGGTGGATATTGCTGTTCTGAAGATTAGGATGCAGGTGTCCCATGATTTCACTACATCTGTATCTTTGGGGTAAATATCCAGTAGTGCAATTGCCGGATCTATTTTTAAATTCTTGAGGAACTTCCACACTGTTTTCCAGAGTGGCTGCCACCAGCTTGCATTCCCACCAATAGTGCAAGAGGGTCCACTTTCTCCACAACTTCACCAACATTTGTTGTTTCCTGTCTTGTTAATTTTAGCCATTCTCACCACTTTAAAGTGGTATCTCATTATCTTATTGTGGTTTTTATTTGTATTTCCCTGATGACAAGTTATGTGGAACATTTGTTCATGTGCTGGTGGCCATGTGTAGGACTTCTTTGGAGAAATGTCTGTTCATGTCTTTTGCCCATTTCTTTTCTTTTTTTAAAAAAAGATTTTATTTATTTATTCATGATGGACAGAGAGAGAGAGAGAGGCAAAGACACAGGCAGAGGGAGAAGCAGGCTCCACGCCGGGAGCCCGACACCGGACTCGATCCTGGGACCTCTGGACCAGGCCCTGGGCCAAAGGCAGGGCTAAACTACTGAGCCACCCAGGGATCCCATCTTCTACCCATTTCTTGACTGGATTGTTTGTTGTTTGGGTTAGTTTGGTAGTTCCAAAAATTCATCTTTTAAGGCTGATTTCAAATAGCAAAGAAAGAAAATGCATATTGCCATGCCAAAGTACATCCTTAAAATTTAAAATCTGCTTTGTTGCAAAATTATGCAATTCAATTACTCTGTGTATTTAAAAATACAGTTATATAGTTTTACCACTACAGTTTCTATATAATTGAGTAGGATATCACAACTTACTTGAACATAATTATAATAATTTGTGCATCATATCCAATTCTCTGCTTCATGAGCTTCTTCCTTCTTTATAAGGAACACTGTGGTATACCGGAATTTGTCCTGTATAATCGTTGTCAAAATATAATTTTATCTTCAATGTCAAACATTTTAACTAATTTTATTACATTCACAATAATGTCAAATGCTACACTGTCAAAAGAATGAATGTCTAAAAGGTTGGCTTTGATTACACTGAACTGAGGAAAAAAGAAACATAATTGGGACGAGCTCATTTTTTATTTGTAGAATCTGATGACACTGGCACAAAACTCAGTATTTAACTGTGAGTTTCCTCTGCTGTTCATGAAGTCACACATGAACAGCTGTTGCTTTATTTTGAATTCATGCACAAAAAGTTTGGAATAAAACATGAGTGAAAGTGACATAGAATAGCCATATGACCTAAATGAAAAGCTGTATCACATAGAAGCATATGAAGAGTATTTCTGTGGTTGTAAATAGAACATAGTCTTTATAAACTACTTATGGACTCTTGAAGTAACTGCTGATGGCTCTCCAGCAGATTTGTGCCCTCTGGTTTTCACGTAGTCAGTTATACTACTCTGACCCCATGATGGATGGTAAATGTTGAGATACATTTTATGCAAGTTCATCATTAGCTTTCTTGAGCAACCAAAATTCACTAATTTTTCAACTACACACATATTTCCTTTTTCAAAAACTTACTGCTGTTAAAAGTGTTTATTGCAAAATAGAAAAGCTTTTTCAAACAATAAAATAAATAGTTGTAGATTTTACACTGTACAATAAAGAATAAAACAACAATACCTAAATTGTTCAAACTATTTTCTTCATGTTTCACAGACGGGACTGTTCTGCCTTTATTCCCTTCACTTATTCCACTATAAAAGACCATATCTCTCATGCACAGTCATCCTGCTGACTGTGACCTGGTGGCTTCATGTATTTTGTGGCAACCAAGCACAATACAACTGAGTTCTACACAAAGTGGCCAGCAACAGTCAAGTGTTGAATATTCCCAGAATCATCTGGGGCTGGAAGGAGACAGACCTAACAACTCACGTCTAAGCACACTTCACTTTACTAGCAAGCTATTTCTGATAAGGAGGTCTTAAGGATCAGGAAAAGAGATGAGTTATCGCTTCTCATCTTTCAGATTTAGCCATATATGAAAATAAGAACTCTGTACACTGCAAGCACATCTTACCCATTATTACATGAGACCATGGTAGAGCTGGAAAAACAAAGGGGAGGCCCACCCAACTATTCACAACGTATTCTAAAGCAACTATTATAGTAAATTTCATTAAACAATGAAAAGTCTGATACACATACTAAACCAGATTGGAAACTCATAAACTAGTATTATCCTGGCTTATGGTTATACCACATAGTCATTTCAAAACTGTCTGGACCTTTTTTTCCTGGTTCAATAAGAAAGAGTTATGACTTATAGGGAAAGGTTGTGGGAAGAAGGATTTTAAATAAATACCAGGAAGAGTTTCCTAAAATGACACAGGCAATGGAGAAATTCTCATCATAGGAAGCGTTAAATCTAAGTGTGGATGTTACAAAGAGAACTGCAATTGGACAAAATGAGCTCCAAGACCTCTTCCAAAGGTTTCATAATATGTGATCAATATATAATTAAAAGTAGATCTGAAAAGGAAGAATCTCAGCCCCAAGGATGCTGGAATAGTTTTAGCAGATATCAAAAGAAACACAACAGTCTCTTTCATGGGTTTATATATTCTTCCAAAGACCTTAGATGGATTCATAAATATTAGGAAAAATCTGAACATCTTTAAGAGTAGCCACAGAAAAGAATAGACTATTGATTGAGAGGAATCTTGAGGTCACCAAATCCAGGGTTGACTTCTAGTTGCAATCTTTGGCCCATAATTAGTACATAAGGATTTTTTGGAAGAATTAAGCTTTCTGAACATCATCTATATAATGGGGTTTGTATTATCTGCTCAATTCCAGACAGACCAACAATGTCCAGCAGCTACTAATGGAGAGAAGAGGATGCCAGTTATTTGTCTTCTTGTGAGATAATAGAGAAGCTGTATAATTAGTTAAAAGATGAGTAAATGTAAAATAAAAGCCATTTTGTGGATTATGTTTTGAGTTTTCTGATACTGTTGTTTGTATTCAACCTACAACATATTACTTTTATTAAAATCCATTTTCTTAAAAGATAAACATCATAAAATGGTTCTCCCAGTGAATGATTACATTCTTGCTTTTTGGCAGAGAAGCTTTTATGTAAATCTTGCAGAGCAACTGGTAAATGGCAGTTCTTTTTAACCTGAAGAGGGCCCAATTCCTATTATCTTCCACAGTTCTTGTGGAAGGTCAGTTGCCTGTGAAGGCCTAGGCAATAAGGAGAAGAATTTTTTTTTTTTTAACTGAAATTACCTATTTAGTTGAAACCGCAGCTGGTGAGTTGTAAGGCATTTACTGATACAAATAAACTAACCATAGCTCATAGGAGAAAAACACGCTTTAAATTTCAATCAGAGTAAACTTGTATTTGCTAATTTTGTGATGTTAGACAAGTTATGTAAGTTCATTTGGACCTGTTTCTCTATTTATAACATGGGAATAATAATAATTTTGCAGGGTCATTGAGGATTAAGGGAGATATGCAACATAAAGTGCTTAGCAGGTCTGAACACACTCCACAGGGTTGTTTCCCTCCAACTACAAGTCCTGGAAATGTTGGCAAAATTTTCACTGTAGAGTTGAATTCAATTTAATCAATGTATTTACAGTGTGCTTTATGCTCCCCGCACTGCTACACACACTGTGGGGAAGAGAGTGGAATTTAGAAAATGAATACAAAGTGATTCTTGCCCTTCAGAAAAGGAACGGTCTGGTTCTTAAGTGACACCAGAATGTCCTCAGTATGAGGCTGTGGAGTTGAGACTGAGTACATTGGGAAGGGGTAAAATGTCAGTGATGCCATCTCTGAAACAAGAAATTCTGGTAAAAGTACAGCCATTTAATGCTCAGGCAACACTCTTATAGGAGAAAATTCCAGGCTGGTAGCTATAGTTCCTTGCTAGAATTCCGGGAGGTATATCCCAGAACATTTTGCAGATTTCCACTATAGACCTCAGTCCAGCACTTAGTTAGAAGGTAGTGAAGGGTGAGCATCGTTTCTATCCATCACTGAACAGGAACAGGACAGTCCCAGTGCGCCAAACACAGGATTCGTTTCACTCCTGAGTTACCCTGGCTTGGTTGTCACATTGCTTGGGACATTTGGGAAGCTGCTCTGGGTCCACATTTCACCATCTGTGAGATGAAGTTGTAATTCTACCCAACACATAGGGGATTACTACACTGGTTTCAAAGAAAGTCTGCTGTTTTTACAAGCAAGAGACTCTAAAGTAACAAAATAATTTGTATTTTATTTTTATTTTTATTTTTTATTTATTTTTTTTAATTAACTTTTATTGGTGTTTAATTTACCAACATACAGAAAAACACCCAGTGCTCATCCCGTCAAGTGTCCACCTCAGTGCCCGTCACCCATTCCCCTCCAACACCCGCCCTCCTCCCCTTCCACCACCCCTAGTTCGTTTCCCCGAGTTAGGAGTCTTTATGTTCTGTCTCCCTTCCTGATATTTCCCAACATTTCTTTTCCCTTCCTTTATATTCCCTTTCACTATTATTCATATTCCCCAAATGAATGAGAACATACACTGTTTGTCCTTCTCCGATTTTATTTTTAATGTACAGTTGATTCTCATTATTCATGGATTCCATATTTACAAATTTGGATACTCACTAAAATTTATTTGTAACTTCCAAATATATATTTGTGGTGCTTTCCTTGTTATTCCCAGACATGTGCAGAGCAGCAAAAAAAAAAAAAAAATGTGAGTAGCCCTGTGCACATAGTCCCAGCCAAAGTCGTACAAGGCCGTGCTCTGCCTTCCTGTTTTATCTCTTGTTCTGTAAATAAGTGTCCTCTCCACAGTCTATCCAGTGCCATGTTTTTAGCACTATGTACTTTTTGTTGGTGATTTCATCTGTTTACAATGGCCCCTGAATGCAGTGCTGAGATGCTGTGTCTGTTCCTAAGTACAAGATGGCTGCGAGGCAACTTATGGAGAAAATATGCACGTTAGACAAGTTTCTTCCAGGCACCAGTTACAGTGCTGTTGGCTGTGAGTTAAATGTTAATAAATCAACACTGTATAGTTGTCTTTAAATAGAAACATATATAAAACAAGGTTACATATTGATCATTTGATGACAATGGGACCTGAGGCTCACAGGAATCTAAACCTATATTCCCCAAGGGCAATGGGTCACCATTTGCTAATTCAGTGTTCCCAGCTACTTAAGGGACATACCTATTGCAAATAATGAGAATCAGATATACTTATTGTTGGTTATCCTGAGTTTTTTCCTTAGAAAAATCACCTCCAGGGAAGGGGAGAGTTTAGTGATCATTTAATCCAACTTCTTCCTTTTACATTAGAGAAAAGGACAGTATAGAGACATGGTATGATTTTGGTCCCTTAGGAAGTGTCAGGCAGACCTCGACTAGAATCATGAGGCCCTGGGGGCCCATCCCTCTACAAAAGGACCACTCCAGTTTTCCTGTGTTAGTATGGGGCAGGTGACTGCTCTGAGAGGTGCAGTGTAGTAGGATGAGATAAAAGAATGGTTTCCCACATAGCTTGTACTGTAAGCTTCATGCCCAGTGGTGTTAATTCCTCTGGTCATGCTAAGATGGTGGAGTGTGTATCGCATATTTATGAGCTTGAAGAAACAGGTGGTCTTGCGCCATGTTTGTGGGTGGTATTGTATTCTATGGTAAAATATTTTGCTAAAAACCTAGTCATAGCATTTACCTCTATATGTTAGGCTACCACATTTCTCTCCTCACCATTTCACTAAGAGAGCCGTAAGCCTCAAAATTAACCTCAACTATCTATGCAGGTACCCATTTAGACAATACATGCCAAACTGTGTGGAAGTTGCTCTCCAGCTTTTTAGCTTATCAAATCCAGCCATCTTTCAAAATGGAAAGTATAAGTTTACCAACTCAATTGGATGTGGGTTCAAAATCTGACCCATTTGTTTAATTAGTTTTGTGACCTTGGCAAATTTTCAAGCATTTTTAGGTTTCCATGTTCTCATCTATAAAAGTAAGAACAAAATCTACTTCGGATACTTGGTGAGAGGATTCTCAGAATGTTCAGTATGTGAGGAGTGTAAGATTTGACAGCAGGTTCTTTTCAGAACCTTTATATCAGGTGAGAACCTGATATAAAGGTCCTAGAAGGACCAAGTCCTGGTTGGAATCTACCCCTAAATGGATATGGCCTTTTGGAGGAGGCAAGGAGTTTCAAGAACATGGTGGTCTCTTTGCAAACACTGTCAGTTGGCTCCTGCCTACTCACCCTTACAATAGAATCTGACCCATTGAATAATTTAATTATTGTTTAATTATTTTCCTATTTCCATCTATCATGCCCAATCCCTGCATTATATTCCTGGTACTTATTACTATATCCTGAAAGGCATTCTTAAATGTTGTGTAAAAAAAAATATGTATACCTTATTCTTTTTCAGTTAGATTTCTTTCTGCTTCCCCTAATAAATTATTTTGCAAAATAATTTCCATGACTGCTATTTAAATTTCAAATACTATTGCTTCCTTCCACAGAGTCATGCCCATTTGCAACATTCCCACTTTGTTTTCTATCTGTAATTTCTGGAGACATAACCAAACCACAGCCTTCTTTTAATATAGTAGAGAAGTCAAGTATTTGAATTATCACCAATAATAATTATTACCAGTGTTATAGAAAGATCTCTTTGATCCTGTCTCCCCTATGCCTCCACTTAAAACTCAAAAGACATTTAAAATATTACCTCTTTTTCCCACCATTCCCTTCTCCAGGCCTAAAAATGCTTTTGTTCTTAGAAGCATTCTTATTGTCTATCATTCAAGTTAACCTTGGAGGATAGATCACTATTAGTGATTGTTTCTCCTAGGAGGAAAAAGGCTAACAATCCATGTGTACTCCATCACATTCATTTTCCTCTAGCACTTGTACTAAGAGGTAAAGCATCCTTCAGTTATCAGGACAATATGTATTCCTGGTCCCACCCAGATTTAAGATACTTCTGTCACACAGCCACTGCAGATATAGATTCTGAAGTAGGCAGAATTAGGCAATGTGAGTGGATGTATTGAGGGCTCCCCTACGTTGACCATGAACCACTCAGAGGTAACACGGGATATCATCCTGCTTTGAGGATCCATCCAGTTTGGGTTATAGTGGAAAGACCTGTGCATAGACCTGGCCCCCAGCACAACCATGGAGTTGTAATACGAACAATAGAGCTCTGAAAGAGACAGGCCTGGTTTCAATATCACACTCTGGTCATACAGCCCAGCAAAGTGCAGTAAGTTGAGGCTCAGTAAAATGAACCACAATCTGGGAAACATATGAAGAATGATCATGGATTGATTTATAATTCTCTTCTTGGCAATGATATAAGTGTTGGGTGAAGAGCAATATACAGAGAGTATCTATCTTGTCCTATTGTGGTCTGTATTTGTGTTCGTTTATTTCTTGAGCCTTTAGATACCAAATTCAGGTGTCAATTATAATGATGGCTTCCATGTTCACTTATATGAAGTTCCAGACCATCCCTGGGTCATTTAATTTTAGAAGTTGTCAAGGCCAAAGAGTTTTGCCTAAATGAAGCTTGCATTACTTTGCCACTGTATAATTAATTGTAAACACTTTTTTACTCCCATCCAGATGGAGTTAAGATATTATTCAGCCACACTGTCTTGAAAGCATTCTCCATAAACTGACTAATGATAATTTCCTAATAAATAAAACTCCAGAGAAGATAAGGTACACATTCTCTGATTTAGACTTCACTTCTACCGTCACTAGAAGAAAGATATCTATATGAAAACCTACTTTTTACCTCAATTGCTGGGAAGAGTCCAGGTTTTTTATTGGAGGAAGAATTTATAAAAATTAAGTATTCCTTTTCTTTTAAAAACCAGTTTAAAAGGAGCAAAGGATTTTAAAAGCCAAAACTAAACCAGCAAGTCTGTTCAAAAATATTAAATCTGATAAAGGGTTAGTATTCAAAATATATAAAGAACTTATAAAACTCAACACCCCAAAAATGAATAGTCCAATTAAAAAATGGGCAGAGGACATGAATAAACCATTTCCCAGAGAAGACATCCAGATGGCCAACAGACACATGAAAAAAATGCTCAATATCACTCATCATCAGGGAAATGCAAATCAAAACTACAATGGGATATCACCTCACACCTGTCAGAATGGTTAAAATCAACAACACAAGAAACAACAGGTGTTAGCAAGTATGTGGAGAAAGGGGAATTCTCTTGCACTGTTGGTGGGAATGCAAATTGGTGCAGCCACTCTGGAAAACAGTATGAGGGTTCCTCAAAAAGATAAAAATAGAAGTGCACCATGATCCAGCAATTGCACTACTAGGTATTTACTCAAAGAATACAAAAATACTAATTCAAAGGGATACACCCACCCCAATGTTTATAGAAGCATTTTCTATAATAGCAAAATTATGGAAACAATAGAAGTATCCATTGACTAATGAATGAATAATGAAGATACAGTATATATACATATACAATGGAATATTACTCAGCCTTAAAAAAGAATGGAATCTTGCCATTTGTAACAACATGGATGGAGCAAGAGAGTATTATGCCGAATGAAATAAGTCAGAGAAACACAAACACCATATGATTTCACTCATATGTGGAATTTAAGAAACAAAACACAGAACAGAACAAAGGGACAAAAAAAGAGAGAGAGAGGCAAGGCAAGAAAGAGACTCTTAACTATAGAGAACAAATTGATGGTTACCAGAGGGAGATGGGTGGGGGATGGGTGAAAGAGGTGATGGGGATTAAGGAGTGTACTTATGATGAGCACTGAGTGATGTATGGAAGTGTTGAATCACTATATTGTACACCTGAAACTAATAATACATTATATGTTAACTATACAGAAATTTAAATAAAAACTTAAGAAAAATGAAAACAACAAGAAAATAAATAAATACATTTCCTGATCTTAGGGAGAGTGGAATTAATGCTCATTTCTCCCATTTCATAAATGTTCTGGTCATTTAACCCATTAGAGAAAAACTTATGTTTGTTTTGTAATTCGGTGCATTTTCTCAAGTAATTTGGTGCAATGATCAGATCCAAAAGGAAAGATCTATAATTCCCCTAAGAGAGCTTCTGTTTCTTTGTAGAAATGTCTGTTTACAACTTGTTGGAACAAGTTGGGTTAAAATTATGTATATGGGTTCTTGGTGCCCTGAACTAGTTCCTTCCCAGAAGTCTTTGTGCTCCTTCATGGGTGTGCTGTTTGACATGCCTCCAAAGAGTCACATCCCAACCACCAGAGAACAGTTTCTAGTCCCAACCTCAGCAATCAGATGATCCTCATTTTGGAGAATACAGAATGGCATCGATCACTTTGTAGGAGAACCTTGTGAGAATATGTTCTGGATGAATTATATTCCAGTATAAAGGTATTACAGTACAAAGAGGGATTAAAGAGAGACTGTCATCAATCTCTGATGGTTCATTTGAGAATTAAATAACTAAAATAAGCTGAGTAAAATGTCTGGCAGGTAGTAAATTCTCAACAAATATTGATTTCCTTACCTTTCCTCTAAGCTTTGGAGTTTGATACAAAAAATGTCAATGACAAATGATGCTCAGTATTGTTAATCAAACTAAGTTTCATGTGAGAACAATAGTATTTAAATGGGAAGAAATTTTAAACTAGCTTTTAGTCTGATTATAAAAGTAATACTATGCTCAGGGTATAATGTTTGGAAAATAAGGAAAATGTAAAATGGCACCTAAGTGTCATTAGAGATTCTACAGTAGACAAATTAT
This sequence comes from Vulpes lagopus, assembly GCF_018345385.1. Classification (NCBI taxonomy): domain Eukaryota; kingdom Metazoa; phylum Chordata; class Mammalia; order Carnivora; family Canidae; genus Vulpes; species Vulpes lagopus. Next base: position 157,816,332 of record NC_054824.1, on the reverse strand, counting down.
ATGAGCTTTTTGTTGCTCTTTTCTTTTCTTTTCTTTTCTTTCCTTTTTTCTACAAAATTGGGACCACAGTATTCTATATTCTGGTTTCTGTACTTACAAATACATTATAAATATTCTGAAGTCATTAAATATTCTTATTTTTAACAATTTCATGGTCTACCATTTTGTGACTCTATTATTCATTTAACTAATCTCCAGTTTGTAAATGTTTAGGTAATTTCTGGTTTTTCCTCAACTATAAATAATAATCTGATAAAACTATTATTCATGAATCATTGCAGATTATTTAGTTAGAATAAAGTCCTAGAAGTTTTGAAGTTAAAAAGTATGCATACTTCCAGGAGTCTTAATACGTGTAGGTAAAGCCAGATGGACATATGTGTTTATGATAAGAGTGTATATGTGTTTGTTCGTGATCCCCAGAATTGTACCAATTCCTATTCCTTCCTGCAATGTTTGCAAATGCTCATTTTTCAAGAGGAGAACATTTCAAAACCAAAGAAACAATAACTAGAGAGAATTCAACACAGAGAATAAAAAAGTGGTAATGTAAACCAATTTTATTTTCCCACCACGTATTTGAATGGCTGGGGAGAATGCTGAAGGAGGGGAGCTGAAGAGACATCTTCTACACATATCAGATTTGGGGCAAATTCTTGAGAGAAAGAAAGAAGCAATGTGTTGAAGGGTTTGGGCCTTCAGAAAGCTGGTAAAATGTAATGGCACAAGAGATGATATGTGATTCTCTGCATGCCTTCACGTAGCTTCTTCCCTTCCTTTTACCCACAGAAAATGTCAGGATTTGGACTGCTTACAACTCTGGATATATGGGAATGATGTTCCCCACATGGCCAAAGGGAAATGGCTCAGACATGTGCATTCCTGAGGCCAGCTAAGTGGTGTGGGCTTGGGGAATTCCTGTAGGTTTGAATCAAGGTGGCCACGCGAGTAGTGCTGTGTGAGGCTAGTTTGGAATTGTTCTCCAGGTATATACATGTATGTACACATATATACATGTATGTATAGTATGTATTTTCTGAGTAGCTAAATTGGTTTCCAGGCACATTGGCTATCTTTCTTTTTCTTTTTTTTTAAGATTTTACTTATTTATTCATGAGAGACACAGAGAGAAAGAGAGGCAGAGACACAGGCAGAGGGAGAAGCAGGCTCCTTGCGGGGAGCCCGACATGGGACTCGATCCTGGTCTCCAGGATCACACTCCGGGCTGAAGGCGGCACTAAACTTCTGGGCCACCCGGGCTGCCCTTGGCTATCTTTCTATGTGGGTCTGTCACGTCATGTTTCTTCAAATACTATTTCTTCAGGTTATTGGAAAGATATGTTAGTTGTATTTTCAAGTATTTTTTAAAAATGTAAACAAAGAAGAATAAAAATCTTTCATAAACTTTATCATCCAGGGATAGAGTATCATTGTTTCCTTTACGGTGTATTTACATCCCATCCTTTTATATATATATGTTCTTGTGTTTCTTTTACATAATGAAAGCCAATTGTACACACAATTTTATGTCTTACTTTTTCACTTTTGTACAATATTGTAAAACATTATGACTTTCTTAAAAAAGATTTTATTTATTTATTCATGAGAGACAGAGAGAGAGAGAGAGAGAGGCAGAGACAGAGGCAGAGAGAGAAGCAGGCTCCAGGCAGGGAGCCTGATGTGGGACTCGATCCCAGGAGTCCAGGATCACGCCCTGAGCTGAAGGCAGGCACTCAACAACTGAGCCACCCAGACGTCCCGACATTATGACATTTTTATGCTATAAAACATTCTTTAGAACTTGTTATTTAATAGACATCTAACATTTTATTGTATTAATATGCACTAAATTGTTTAAAATTCTCTCATTGTTGAATGTTTAATTTGCTTGTTATTTTAGTAATATGGGTGCCACGATGATGAACATCTTCTAACAGAAATCTTTGCTGTGTTTATGATCAATTCCCTAATGTACATTTTTCCAGGAACATATATTCGTTATTTCTCAGAGAAGAACACTCGATGACTAAACCTGGAGCCAAAAAGCTTATTTTTCTCTTATTTCATTCACTTCCTGCCCTTGTGTTATAGGAAATCATTTCTTTATGGCCTCTCTTTTTTGTTTGTTTAAAAATAATGGGCATTATTTCAATGACCTCTCAGCTTCCAGAAGACTCTTCCCTCTCGGGTCTCTCATCCTGATTATGTCAAACCTCTACACTCCTTCACCATGCATAGAACTTTCCCATGGACTGGGCTCCTTTCAGGGCAGACAACTCTCTGATCCTCAAGCTTCCCCCACCTACCCCTGATGCATCCTTCTTGGACACTGGGGCTTCTTCCTGGAATGCAGGAAGATCTGGGATTTGGCCCAGCTTGGTTTACCTGCTCATAGTGGAACCATAGGAGTGGTTCCCTATTCCTGTCCAGCAGGAGACTCATGCCTGCATCACATTTACAATGAAGTCAAAAAGAAAAACACCCTGAACCATGTCCGGGAAGTCAGTGATATCAAAATCCATGGAATTGGTTGAAATTTATGAATTATCACTCTTGAAAATGAAACCAAAGGGAAGCAGGGCTACTGCGCCCTTGGAGTCCATGCAAAGCATGTGATCTCTACTGAACGGAGTTTGAAGTTTAGGGTGAAGAGACAGACATTCTGGGTTTCAGTTGTGTGACTTTATGAAAAGAGTTTCATTTTCTTGGGTGTCCTTCTACCAAAAAAAAAAAAAAAAGAGAGAGAGAGAGAGAGAGAAATTAATATTCCCCACTCTTTCACTATTGCAATGTAATCTGTACAAACATAAAAAACTCATACTCAGTGTTTTGTCTTCCTCAGAGGAAAAGCAGTTAACAGATGGCCATTATTCTTAAAACTAGCACTCAGATAAATCTGGTGTTGCATTTGGCACTATTGACTAAATACATGACAATAATTTATTATTGGCATAGAAATTCCTTGATGACATGAGGCATGTCTAGAAGTACCATCTCCTTTAAGATAAATCCAGCTAGTGTACATCAAACACCCCCTGCTGCTCAGCACACTGGCTTGACTTCCGCATTCTTCAGTTTCTCATTTGGCTTTAGCTCCCCTGCCAGGGCGACACAACGTAACATCTCACTATAATTGGAGTCACCAGCGGCAGTTATTCATTCCAATAAAGGTAGAAATATTTGTCTCCAAGCTGAAGCTTGTATAATTATAGTAACTATTTATTAAGGTGTCTCAGTGTGCTAAGTACTTTACAGATGTTGTAACATATAATTCTCACGATGACCCCTTTGAAAGAGGCATGATTCTGTTTCTAGTTATACAGATGAAGAAATTGAGGCCTAAAGGGGTAAGAAATATGCTATGGCTGAGACCACACAAACCCTATAGAATTGTAGACACTGAGCCTTTTAGCAAATTCCAGGTACTACCTGGTGGATGAAGCCATTTTAGTGTGTAGGTTGTTAACTTCCCAACTCACCTGAAAATTAAAAATATATAGTAACTTTCACAAAAGATGTATTCAGTTCTAAGTCATTATAATCATCCTTTTCTGTGGGGGAAATTAAACTAGCTTAGACTTTGTTGGGCTTGACAGCTTTTGTTTTGGCTTGTAGAAGGTTGCACATTTGGTATGGAAATTACCCAGGGAGTATGACTCTTAACCCGGACATGCCGATTAAGCTGGAGTCAGGGTTTTGGAACTGCAGCCTCTCTTTTCATGTTTCAGAACTCGTCTCTCTTTCTGTGGATTTTTTTTTTCTTCATTCACTAGAAATGTGTTCTTTTACATTCCTCAGACCTGAAGAACCAATTCTGCCAGGTGAACTTAATTTATTAGGCAGCTGACCACATCACTATGATGTCTTTCGTTTCTTTTATTTTTAAAGGGCTAGCATTTCTACTGAAATGTTAGTGTGACAAGGCTTTACAGAAAAATAACCTTTTGTTTAATGGTGCCTTAAGAAATGCTCTTAAAAAAGAAACTAGGTGGTATGAAAATAAGTCCAAAATATCTCTATATATGATTCATGTGACTCAACATATTTTTTTCTTTGCTAAAATGTTGAGGCCAAAAAAATGTATATCCCAATTAAAAACTATTAAAGTATTTTTCAAAGTTTGGAGGTAACATATCAGTAGAGTTTTGGGACAATACTATGGGCAGGCACCCAGAGACTGTGTAAGTCTATGTCGCTGATGAGTCAGCTGCAGATTAAGTTCTCAGGAAATTTTCAGAGACTAAAGGAAGATCTGTGCCTCCATGGATGACTGCCCGCACCTACAAAGAAATGGACTGAGGGAGAATGTGGGGTGAGGATAAGCCAAATGAGCAACTGAGGTCCAAAATTCTATGCCAAAGAGCAAGACCAGAGCCTTTTGAACCTAAAATTATCAACACTATCGATATTTTTTTTCTTTCCATTACTTTCTAAAAATGCATACTTCAGCAAACTGGTTTGATCATCCACCTATTTATTACATTGATAGATATTTGGTGCCACTAACGGAGTGGTTCTCAAATGTCAGTGTCCAAGGGACACACCTGAGCAGGTTGTTAAAACACAAATCCTGGGCCACTGTCAAAGGTCAGGATCCATAGTTTGGGGAGGTGCCCAGGCATCTTCCTTTTAACAGGATTTCAGGGCATTCTAATGCAGGTAGCTCTTTGGATGCAATTTGAGAAGCGATTTTTTAACAAGGCAAATGATGAGGCCACAAAGGGAAGTAGAAGGATGGAAAAGACCTGTTTATTCCTCTGGAAACTTCAAACTAAAAAGAAAATTTAACATTATTGATGAATGATAATAATAACAGTTGTTATATGCCAAGCATTATTTTAGACCATATTTGTATACTGGTTCAATTAATACTCACAGATATTATTACTCCCATTTTACAGTTGAGAAGACCAAGGCTCATAAAGATTAACTAATACATCCAAGGGCAGGAGCCTAAGCCTGGCCCATTCCATAAACCAGCCCTTATTTCCTGCCCTGGACAATTCCACTACTTCTACATAAGCCACAGTATAAGGCAACTCATTGTAAGTGTTGTGAGAATGACACACTCAAGCTGCTTTAATGGGTATGAGGGAGAAGGAACTTATATTTCGTAAGTGCTTACTGAATGCGACTATCCATATATTTTTTAAATTTAATCTTCATTACCCAGTGAGGTATAAAGTACTACTCCATTTGACCTTCAGTTTCCTTATATCTAAAAAAGACACATTAAAATGCCTAGTCCCATAGGGGTCTGAAGAGGATTGAATAAACTGGGTAAAGTATCCAACGTGGAGCCTGGCAGCAAGCATTTGGTAAATATTAGCTATTACCATTTTCACTCTCAGCATTGATAGTTGAGGACTCTAAGGCTCAGGAAAGTTAGAGAACTTGGTCAAGGGAACCCACAAATAAGATCTGGTATCCAAACCTTTATCTGTCTGGCTCCCCTTTACATGTTCTGCCAGCATACCACTGCAGGGGGAAGAGAAAGCACTTTGGGGGTGATGAGGTGGGAAAGCATTGTGGACAAGATGGTGCCAGAGTAGGGCCTTGCAGGATGGGTAGAGCTTCAAAGGCAGAGATGATAGGAGGACATTCCAATTTTTGCCTGAGTTATTTAACCTCACTAAAAAATTAAAATTTAACAAAACCCCAATCTCTCAAGACTTCAGCCTTCAGAATTTCTGCCAAAAAATTTTTTAGGCGGGTTAAAGAAAAATGCCCCTGGATTCCTTCAGTATATTCACGTGAAATGTTCAGAGAAACCTTGTATATTTAGAGTAGAACTGAAGACTGAGGCAACAGATGGGGCACAGTGTCCCATGGAGGCGGGCGCAGACATCCTCATGAGCTCAGAGTGTTGACATGAGTCTGCCATGAATGTGCTCCATGGGGCAGAGTGAGGGAATGTCTGCTGCCAGGAGCCATTCTGGAGGAAATTCGTAGCCCTTGGAGTTACATCCACAGAGTTTAAATGTCTTGTCAATGAATTGTCCCTTCAGTGCCAGTCTATCATGGAAGGAAGTCAGGACCCAGAGGGCTAAGTGGAGACACGAATAAAATCAAAGGGCCAAAGAGTGGGAACGGTTTCTCCAAAGTCACATAGCTAGAGGAAGAGGCAGGGCCAGAGGCTGCTGTCAAGGTTCTCAGGTCTTCCAGGCCACCACCCTGCCAGCCCCAAGGCTTATTTACAGAGGGGTGGCTGGCAGAGAGCATCTCAACTGCCCTGCCCCCAGGGGAATCCCAGAAAGAACAGTGCTTAGAAAGCACTTTCCCTCTCCTTAGAAATCCTGTTATATTCTACCCCTCCCTGAGAAAGCTCCTTTGTTTTTTCATCCACCTGCTAACTCCTTCATTCAATCGATTTATTCATTTATACATCCGTTTAGCAAATGTTTCGGAAGGACCTTTCATGGGCCAGGTTTCTGTGGAGACGGACGTGAAGAGAGAAGCTGACCACCTCTACCTCCACTGAGGGTGGGAGGGGACAGTCTGTAAATACGACAAATTTATTGAAACTATGGTACATTGGAAACAAGTGCTAAGGATAAGATAAAAAGGAAGAGCAATAGGAAATTGATGGGAGGGTAATTGCAATTTGCGCTTTGCAGCAGGGTAGCTAGTGAAGGCTTCATTGAGAGGGTGACATCGGAAGAGAGGCCACACTGCTACCTGAGGGCACAGAATTCCAGGCAAAGAGCAGTGGAGCAAGGCCAGAGGTGGAGTGTACCTGGGCCATTGGAGGAACCAAGGGCCAGAGTGGCTTACAGGGATTGTGGCTTTTCTCTGAGCATCATTGGGGATGTCACTAGAGAGTTTTGAGCAGAAGAGCCCTTTGATGTGCCTTAAGGGTGTTCTGTTCAAGGCAACGTTTAGTTTATCAAAGCAACTCTTAATGGAGATTGAGAAAGAGGGATCAAAATGTCAGATCATTTTTTTGTGATTGATGTGCCTGTAGTTTTAAACAGGATTACTTTAACCATTGTTGAGGGAGGTGGAAAGGGACTGGGTGGTGGCAGAAGGTCAGCCTGAAGGCTGCTGTGATCACCCAGAGCTACTGAATCCATTACCACTAGCTGGTTGGTATTTGCTGTTATTTTTGAATGCCAATGGTTGTTTGTAACCTCTCTTCCTATGCTCTCTAGATTTTTCTTCCTCAGCATCACACACATAAAACATATCCCATTACGCAGTCCCACTGCTCCATGTCCCTGCTAATTGTGAACAATGACAGCTCTGACACAAAGAACCACAGGTGAAACTAAGTTGACAGAATGGCAACTATTTCATACTGGTTCTCTCAACACCCACTCCAGCCGCCTTTCCATGTGTCTTCCTGTAATTCAGAGGCTGGGAAAAGTGGAAAAAAGAACGATATTTTCCAGACCTCCTTAGAGCTCTGGTTTCCAAGGCGATTTGAGTTCCAGCAAGAAGACACATCGCTGCAAGGCTTAGAGGCAGAAATGAGCAAGAGGAGGCAAGCAGAGAAAGATGGGATCTTCTGGGAAGCATGGTGGGGGAGGCCAGGGTTCTTGGGGTGAGCTCCATCATGCTGTCACAGATGTCAGGTGCTGAGCAGTAAGGCAATGACAGAGAGGCATGCCCCCAAAATATCATTTCTCTTGGATGCACTGTCCTTGGCTAGTATCCCCAAGATTGCTTCCTTGGCCCTCTTAGAAATTCCATAGGCTTCCAGTACCCTGTAATGAAACCTTTTTTGATTGAATGAGTCCACAATGGCTGCAGGAGAGGCAGCCATCTCATCTGAGTTTCAGACTTTGGGAAGGAAAGGGAAACACAAGTGACTGAGTCCAGTGTTCTGCCCCAATTAAAAGGCTTCCTGGAAATTCATCATGAAAAATTTCACTTACATCTCATTAATCATAAAAATTTAGTCATATGGCCACTTTTAGTTTCAAAGAAGGCTTGTAAAAAAAAAAAAAAAAAACAAAGAAGGCTTGTAAATATAGAGGTTTACCTAGACACTTTTCCATCTCAATTATAAGGGATTTCTGACAGTAAAGATGCAGAAAATAATGGGTGGTAGACAGCTTGCAGCCACTGACAGTATGAATTCTTTTAGAGCTCTCTATACCTATCATTAGATAGAATGTTTACACTCTCATTATCATAGAAAATGAAAAATGTAACATGGGGAAATGTACATGTCCAAATGTTTAATTGTAGCCATGAAATTGTTTCTTTGTACCAATAAAATTTTTCAGACAACTATTTGAGTGCCTTAAATATGCCAGGCTCTGTTCCAGAAACTGAGGAGAAAGGAAGGACAAAACATTGAAAGATCCTTGCTTTCGAGAGAATCTGATTGAAAATGTCACCACAGGGACTATATTTTCTTTTATACAGAGTTCTTAGGGTAGGGTCAGTTCAATATTGATGATTGTTGACAAAAATTGTGATTTGGGTTTTAGAATGGTTGATTTAAAGCATTTATTTTGTGATCCATAGTTTGAATATAGAGTCCTTAGTCTGCTGAAGGCACTGAGGAATTGTGATGATAGAGTTCTATTGCCAGTATGTGTTAGCTCGTAGGACAATACTTACCGTACAGTTCTCCAAGATGCACATATATTTAGGGATGAGAAAGGATAGAACCACAGAGAAACTGTCTCATCTAGGAAAGTGACCCAAGGGTGCTCAGGTGGCTCAGTTAGTTATGTCTGCCTTCAGCTCAGGTCATGATCTCAGGCTCCTGGGATTGAGCCCTGTGTTGGGCTCCCAGTTCAGCAGGGAGTCTGCTTCTCCCTCTGCCCCTCCCCCTCCCCAGGCTATCACTCTTGCTCTCTTTCTCTCTCTCTCTCTCTCAAATAAATAAAATCTTTTTTTAAAAAAGTGATCTAGCTCATGAGGTACAAGAAGTAACAATGTGGGGGAGGATAACTGTAGAGGAAAGGGCAATATGACTGGAATCAAGAAGATAGGAGAGCATGGGAAAGCTGTGAGGGGTGCATCAGTAAGCTCAGGATCATAGTGGCAGCAGGTGAGTCACGTGGGGAGTGAGCCCAGTCATGGCACTGGATGGGATGAAAGAGTCACAGTTGTATCCCTTTGGTAATGGAAATTACCAAAAACCTTGGAGCAAAGATATAATGTTATCAGAGCAAATAAAAGGATGAAAGCAAAACTGAATAATTTTGCTATTATGCCACTAATATGCCATGCCTGACACCTAGTAAGCACATATTAAGTTGTTAGCCTCAATGAAAAAATTTTTAATTCAATTTTTATGTTTTTTTTAAAGATTTTATTTATTTATTCATGAGAGGCACCGAGAAAGGCAGGCAGAGACAGAGGCAGAGGGAGAAGCAGGCTCCCTGAGGGAAGCCCAATGTGGGACTCCATCCCAGGACCCCGGGATCACAACCTGACCCAAAGGCAGATGCCCCACCGCTGATGCCCACCCAGGCATCTCATTTTTTTGTGGTTTTTTTTTTTTTTAATATTTTAAGTATTCTCTACACCCAATGTGGGGTTTGAACCTATAACTCTGAGATCAAGAGTCACCAACTGAGCCAGCCAGGCACCCTGATGATAATTATTCTTATTCGTTGATTACAGGCATTGCTGTGGCAGCAGTGTGGAGGATGGGCAGAAAGGGACAAGATGAACAAAGAGGATTTGGATAGTCAACAATGGCCGTGAAAAGAAGTTAGAGAAAAGAGATAACCAGGAGGACACCAGGGCTTACTTGGAGGGGAGGCAGAAAGGAGTATTGGAGATACATGGGTATCTGGATGTATGGCAGGACCACTCACTGATAAAGGACACATGGGCAGGGAACACATTTGCAGGGGAAAAGGAGATGCTTTGAGGACATCCAGGTAATTATGTCCCTTACATCTCAATCCTCTATTCCAATCCAAAACACCAAGGGCAAGCCATTTCAAGGCTACCTGGCTGGATTCTGTATCTCTGTTGGAATGATATGAGGAACAAGATCATCTGTCACATTTTTTTTTTATTGCAGACTGGGCATTATTTCTTACTGGCTTTGAAACCTTCTAGCTAATGTATACAGGAAGCAGAACATTTGCTTGGGATCCTCTCAAAGCTGGTTATCATGTGAAGATGCTCACCAAAATCAAGTGTACGTTCATTTTTCCTCCGCTCTCATCAAGAATGACAGATAGCAAAGTGGAAGAGCAGTGAAGGTTCTTCCCTAGCCTCGATGATGGAGAGCAAGCCGGGCCTCATGGAGCTCCTATGCCCTCCTGGACCATGTGAAATAAGAAAGGTGCCATGTACTAAAGCACAGCTTACCCTTGTGACTAACCACAGAGAAGTGGCTTGACAGGAGTAACTTCTTTGAGGAATAAAATCTTGGTAATACACTTCCCTTGGGAAAACACAGAATTTATATATGTAAAAGCTAGCTATTTTGTAAAAGCAGGGGGTATTTAGAAATTAAACACACATCATTAAATTCTGTTTTACCTGCGGCTCATTTATTTTCAGGCCCCGCATAACTGCTTTCAGACCTTGAGCTTGCCAAGTTAGTTTTTGTGTTTGGCTCCGCAGCATGGCCTGCTCATTGAGACTCAATTCTGGGTCCAGGGATAGTAGTGTTCTACTTCCTCTGGCCCCTAAGGGGGTCAAAAGCAAAGTCCACACCAAAGAGAAGGCAGTTCATGTTTCGGTACCTCTGTGATTCTGTCCCTTGGTCACCCAGGCCACCTGATTATGTTAAACCTTGATCAATCCCCTTTCCCTGCCTCCATACTCAGGTAACAGCTTTTAGTGCCCCCTTAGCAGTATCAGTGTGCTGTGCAGCATAGAGAGTCAGATTTGGATTGAAATCTCATTTCTGCTCCTTGGGAGCTCCAAGTCCACTTGAATGCCCTGAGCCTTCAGTTTCCTCATGTGTAAAATGAGGCTAACAGTAGGACTTATCTCACAGAGTTGCTAAAAGAGGGAATAAAGTACCACAAGGGCTGAAAAGGTCACAGCACACCACCTGGCACTCTGTAAGTACCTGGCAAAGCAGTCTATGAGTGGTACAGCTGGCAAAACTAACGGCTAGAGCAAAAGTGCATGTTCAGGATGGCCAGGGCACCCAGGCCAGCAAGGCTATACGCTTTCCTAGTAATAAGTAACTGAGTCGGAACTGAAGACTGTTAATCAGAGTCAATATTCCAAACACAGCAGTGACTTTGGCCATCCACAGTCTTTCTGTGTGGGGAGAAACAAGACATAACTATTTTTACAGCAGTTCCCACCAATTATTTTTAAAATATATAAAATCTGATGTTTTCATCAGGCAAATCAATTCATCCTGGGCTCTTGTCTCCAGCAGTGACAATTAAAGCTTTGCAAGAAACCACTACCCACTGCCTCTCTCTCTTTCCAGAACACTTCTTGTTCATGTGCGAAATCCTCCTTATTCCCTGAAGACTATACCTGTAAAAACTTCAGGACTTAACACAGGAGATTCAATTACCTTTTTTATTATTCTCTTATCTTGTGTTGCCATGTTATTACACTAGAAGAATTTTAACCACCCAAACACCATCTAAACCTGTGTAAATGTAATTTGCAAGAAAACTCCCGACAAGTCCCTTTGGGCCTGTTGGACACAAGCTTAGTAACGGAATATATTTTAAGTGAGTCTATTTTTCTGGCTGAAATTTCACATTTGCTCCGTGTTTATAGAAGAATGTGTTTACTCCCTCCAGGGGACGGGACTTCATCCTCCATATTTCCTCTGGGGTGTAGTGCTATAATGGACCAGTGGTTTTGATGACTTCCCGAAGTTCTTGCTCCTGGAACACATGATCTGGGAAGACTAACGCAGGGGCAAAAGCCAGGAGAGGAATGCCTTGAGAGCGCTCAGTGCTAAGCCTCTAAGGAGTTAGGAGAAGCAGTACCAAGAGAATTTAGCAGACCTGGGAAGAAATAGAAATTAAATATCTCTTCTGATGAGCAAATGATGCTCATAAAACCGGACAGAATGTGTCGCACCCGGGCAAGACTCCAGGCTTCCTCATTTCCAGTTCATCTCTGACCCCACCACTAGATCTGCCCTTTCACTAGGCTGTGGCCGAGTAGGAGCGCTACAGAAAATCCCTCGAGCTTGTAAGGAAGCCCTGAACATTGTACCTTCCCAGCCAATCTACCGCTGCTGTTCCTCACAACCTGTATCCACCCATACTGAACTTTTCCTTCCTCTAATTCACCAGGATTTGCTCTCTCCCAGGGTTTTGGGCTGGCTATTTCTTTTGCCTGGTGAAATCCCACCTATTTGTCAAATTCCAACTTAAATACAGCCCTACCAGGATGCCTGGGTGGCTCAGGGGCTGAATGTCTGCCTTAGGCTCAGGTCGTGTTCCTGGGATCCTGGGATCCAGTCCCACGTCGGGCGCCCTGCAGGGAGCCTGCTTCTCCCTCTGCCTGTGTCTCTGCCTCTTTCTCTCTCTGTGTCTCTCATGAATGATTAAATAAAATCTTTAAAAATAAATAAATACATACATGCATACATACATACATACAGTCTCCTCAGGGAAGGTTTCCGAAGGCCTAAAGCTGACATAGTCTCTGTCTACCCTGGTGTTCTTGGATACTTTGCAACAGATCTCTATTATAGCACCCTGTACTCCTTTGTAATTACTGTTCCTATGCCCATTTCCCCTACTACACAGTGATATCTTCAAAGGGTAGGAAGCATGTTTACAAATTTTATGTACTCCAGTGTTTCAAAAATAGTGAATGAATTAAAGAATGAATAGATGAGCCGTCCAGAGCAAGGATCCAATGATACATCTGAGAGAAGATGAGATGTTAAGGAGGTACCCAGCTTCTTCCTCCACATTGTCTGGACTATTCTACTGACTGAGTTATTTTGCAGAGGATTTCCTGGGAATAGATGACAACAGATCCCTAGGGAAGGACCCTCTGTTCGCAGAAAGGCAGGTGCCCCTGAAAGAGAACTTTCAGGTTGCTGATTTTCCCATCATGAAAATTTACCAAAGAGAGGACAGTATCACAAAGAATCCTCAATGAGAATGGAGGGAAATGTGTGGAAGAAAACAAGGTGCAGAGATCCCTTTGCAGAAAAATCACAGCTCTGTGGGCCGGGAAATTCTTCCACTTAAGAGTCATATGCTTTGGAATGTGCAAGGGGAAATAGTCTCAGTAGGGTCTTGACTCAGCAAGGCCTGGAATTGATGTTTGGGGCTGTTCTGCAAGGTCCTAGGGCATTTAGATTCGCAGTGGTCTGAGCCCAAGTGCACACGCCAGCATGCATCAGTACAAGCCTTAAATCAGAACCACCCGTTATACCCCCTCCCCTCTCCCTGGCTCTGAATTCTCCCTCCCCACCTCCCCCCTTCATTGCAGGCTCATTAAGGCCTTTCCCAGTGCAGAGACACTGCATTTTGGGGACTGGTGGAGTGTTTGATATTTTCCACTCTGCGTGTCAAGGGCATTTACAGTCGGCGTCAGAATGTTATGTCGGTCTGAGGAGGCACTTTGAAGTGTTTGCGGTGGAGGCCACATGTGCAGGCAAGATGTGCCTACTCCCCATCCCTGAGGTTCCTGCTCAGCTCTTTCCCAGCATCATGTGACAATGAACAACACTGTTTAACCCTTTACTTCTTGGTGTAGCTGGTTACGATTACTCTTATTCTTATTATTTGAAAAGGCATTTCATCTTTCCGTATCTTGGCTTTGGAGCTGGTTTGCAGGCTTCTCTCCTTGACTTCTGGTCACCCGGTATTGGCCTTCTGTGGCTGTGTTTGCTACCACCCGCATGAGCTTATGTGTAGAAATGCATTTCTAAGGACTATACACAAAGCAAAGGCATACGTCTTAATACTGCCCAGATGGTAAATGCAGTGGGATTCTTGACACATTCATAGAAACCCAGAGCCAATTCAGAGATGCTCAGCCACCTCCAACAGCAGGAAGCCCCCAAATGGAGCCACTGTTTTTTCACTTTGCTAAATGATAATTCACAGGTGGCCCTTCAAAAGTCACTTGGCCCATTCTGTGAAAGTCTGGGGACCTAAAACTCTGATAAACAAAAACAAAAACAAAAAACAAACAGACTTTGGGAGGAAATATTATCAGCTGACCTCAGTGTCTTACTCAGCTACATGGTTTGGCTCATGCAACGGAGCAGGGCTGAGATTGATGACCTCCAAAGCTCCTTTCAACTCTGAGGTATGGCAATGCTCAGCCCTCAGCTAGCCCGGAAAGGTCTTGGATTTGGCAGGACGGGCTGGGTGGAGACAGAGGGCTCTTCTCAGAGATAATGGACGTCAGTGTCTCCAGGGACCAGTTTGTATTCACAAAGCACTTGGCAGTCCAGTGGGAACAAAAGAGTTTTTAGTGCACATAAGTCATTTTTAAGTACTCAGAGACTGAGACCTTTTGGCAAAGGTGCCTCAGACTCACTTCATCATCTAGAAGTGTCTCTGGAAATGTTTCTTATATGTGGAATTATTCCCTATGATAATAGCTACTCTTCTTTATTTCAATTTAGAGATCTGAAGAAAGGAAGAGACATGCCTTAATATCAGACCATTAAAATACTGATAACAGTTACAACGTGCAAAGCAATCATGTGTTAGGTAAAACAGTATCTTATTTAATGTTCATAATGACCTTATGAGGTAAGTACCATTATCAGTATCCGAAACCCAGAGAGGTTAACAAGGTGCCAGAGGTCAGATTGGAAAATGAAAGATATGGGACACAGACCCAAAACATCCTGAGTCTAATTAATATCTTTGTTACTAACCTCCTTAGCACAATTCTGCGTATTCAAGGTCAGAGTCAGTCAGATGACCTTTTCATCTCCTAGGACCACTCCTGGGATTGCTGCCTGCCCTTAACCCACATTTTCACTAGCTCTGCATCACGAGTGTTTCATAAATCCCTGCTGAATGAAGGAATGAGTGAATGGCACTTAACAAGCCTGGGAAAGGCAATGAAGCCTAAGACAACATCTCTCAATTTCTGTAATGAAACCCTGCCCTGGGACATCCCCAACACAAACAGGACACTTTCCCAAAGCAGCCGGGGGATTCAAATCCTTTGGAGCCAGGAATCCATGATTCTCTGTCCAGAAATCCCGCCCAGATAGCATAAACTCACAGGCTTCCTAAACCTCTTTCTTCCTATGCCACAGGCTCTAAGCTTTACTGGCCTGCCAACAGTTAGGCACCAAAAAAGTGGACTGAAGAAAACACTGACTCACAGACTTTGTTAAAATTACTTTGCCTTTTGTATTTGCTCTGCATGGGGTCCAGGTCTTTCCTAATAAGGCATTTGCTCTCCTGTAAAGAGCCTTACTGAAGTGAGAGGAATGAAGTGACCAAAAAGAGAAGGCTGAGAGTGTTTTGCTGGAAAGATGGCTTATCTTGTAAGCAGTTCCCAAGAGGGCCCCTGGCGTGGGAGCAGGGAAGCGCTTTGCCGTTTTTTTGTACACTGATTGGAATGAGAAACCTTTCCGGTCACTGTGTCCTGAAAATAACATGTTTGATGTGGAATAGTGTCAAAGATATGTGACCCCTAAAAAGCCTACTTGTCTCAATACTTGAGCCATGTTTTCAATCAAGAATTGCTACCTTGAGTTTCTTCTGTACCTCTCACAGTGGAGACCCCCCTGCAAGCATCCCTTATAAAAGAGGCTTCTCCCTTTCCATGGCTCTCTTTCCTTAACAGAAACTCATTTGTTTTGTCTCCAATGTACCAGAAAGAAAGAAATATATTTTTCACTTGCTGAATGGATTAATCCAACTATTTTCTGGGTTTGTTTTGGAGCTGAGCTGGCAGTTGATTCTCACAGGAGACGCGATTGGCAGTTAAATCAATTTTAAATTAGATATTTGTCATGCTTCGGCCTGCTAATAAAATTAAAAAAAAAAAAAAGGGAGGAAGGAAGGAAGGAAGGAAGGAAGGAAGGAAGGAAGGAAGGAAGCAACAAAGCTTAAAGGTCAAATCTATCAGGACCAAGATCTGCTTGCCTTTGGAATTAATAGAGGCGATTGGTGGTTCTTTGCCTGCTCACCTGAATTGCTACCAAGATACACAATTTTGGTTTTATTCTTTGTTGTCCCTCATCTTCCTCTACACTTTTCTACTATGTCTTTTCTTTCTCCCTCTTGCTTCCTATTTTCCTTTGCTCACTGACTCATATCTTGTACTTTTTACATCCTCTGACTTTTCTCACTCAATATTGTATGCTTCAGATTTGAAGCAGGGTGAGAAGCAGGTGAGAGATAATGCATTTGTTAAAAGAGGGCGTTCATGTCAATTCTCCGTCTTTGTTCACATTCAAGTCAGCTCTGTCACAGCTTCCACCTGAGCACCCAGCTTTCCTGTGCTCTTTATTTCCCTCTTTGTTTTCGTGGCTTTTCTCCTTGTTCCTGTTTGTCTATCTCTCCAATTTCCTCTGCTTCCTTTCCAGAGGGAACAAAAATAGCTCTTGAGTACTGAATAAATGCTAAATATAATACTTAGCCCTTTAAAGTATGTCATGTAATCATAACTGGAATCCTAAATGATAAATGAGTCTCTTACCATTGGACAAGTGAGGAATCAGGTGTCTTGCCCAAGTGAGGGTGTAGGTAGAATCAGGATTCCA
Organism: Vulpes lagopus; assembly: GCF_018345385.1. Classification (NCBI taxonomy): domain Eukaryota; kingdom Metazoa; phylum Chordata; class Mammalia; order Carnivora; family Canidae; genus Vulpes; species Vulpes lagopus. The sequence continues at coordinate 157,799,720 of NC_054824.1, read as the reverse complement.
CTCCACAGTGCCCCATTCGTTGCTGCCTTCACAGATGGATTCCGTATTCTTGCTGACTACAGGCTTGAAGGTCTGAGAACCCCGGAGGCCTGGTTTTTTTCAGTTTAAAGTCTGAATCCCTGGGGCTTGAGACCTTGATACTTGGCTCAAACTTCCTCTTAGTATGATTGTGATAAGGGTGTGCTAAGGGCTATGGATGGTGCAGCCACTTTGGAAAATTGTTTTCATTTCCTCAAAATGTTAAACAAAGAGTTACCATTTGGCCCAGAAATTTCATTCCTAGGTATATACCCAAGAAAAATGAAAACGCATGTACATATAAGAACTTGAACATGACTGTTTATGGAAGTGTGACCTGTAATTGCTAAAGCACGGATATGCCATAAATGTCCATCACCCGATGAATGGATAAACAAATGTAGTATATCCATACAATGGGATATTATTCAGCAATAAAAACAAATGAAGTACTGATACATGGTACAATATTGATGAACCTTAAAAGCATTATGCTAAGTGAAAGAAGCCAATTAGCAAAAACACATATTGCTTGGATACATCTATTAAAAATGCTCAGAATAGACAAATCCATAGAGACAGTAGATTAGTGGTTGCTTGGGGCTGGGGTGGGGAAGAGATGGGGGTTTGGGAAATTACTGGTAATGCATATGGGGTTTTTTTCTTGGGGTGTTAAAAAGGTCCTAAAATTATATTGTGGTGGTGATTACACAACTTTGTGAATATGCTAAAAACCACTGAGCTGAACAAAAAATATATTGAGAGAAGGAAACCTCCTCTAAGTAAATTACAGTGTTAAGGGTGCAAAATAAATAAGTATGACATAATCTTTACACCAGAGGGAAAGAAGAAAAATAATAATCCATACATATTTATATGAAAAAAATGCCAATGCACCAATTTAGTTAACTGGACAAAACTTATGAACAAGTAAGCCAAAAAACAGGGAATATACATACAGGAAATATTCACTGGTGGTGTTAATTGAAGAGATACAACTTAAAGCAGCAATAAAAAATACTTTTCTTTTTAAATAATCAACCAGAAAGCTTGAATTCTAATACTCTGTGCTGGCAAAGGTGTGGGGAAACTGGCACTTTCATGCACAGCTGGTATGAGTTATATCAATACCCTTTTGAAAAGCAATTTAGAAACATATATCAAAGACTATGAAAATGTTCATACCAATTGACCTGATACTTGTTGGTACTCTATTGTAAAGAAATTATTTGAAGTATGGAAAAACTATTTGAGAAAGTAGAGAAAAAAAATTTTTTTAAAGATTTTATTTATTTATTCATGGGAGACAGAGAGAGAGAGAGAGAGAGAGAGAGAGAGAGAGATTGGCAGAGACACAGGCAGAGGGAGAAGCAGGCTCCATGCAGGGAGCCTGACATGGGACTTGTTCCCAGGTCTCCAAGATCAGGCCCTGGGCTCAAGGCGGCACTAAACTGCTGAACCACCCAGGCTGCCCTAGAAAAGAAGTATTTATTGGATCCCTACCAGGTGCTAGGCTCTTTACATATCTTATCTCTTTTAATTCTCTCAATAACCTCAGTAGGCATTGTATTCTTTGCTTCATTTACAAACAAAGAAACTAAGTCTGTACAGTGGGGCCCCTGTCCACACAGCTTGTAAGACACAGAGCAGGGTTTTGATCTCAGATGATCCCGTTCCAAACCCACTGGGCAGTAGGGAGCAATGATAGCCTTCCTGGGGGCAAGAACAGTCCTCATGGAAGCAGAGGAGCTTACGGAGTCTACACTTCCTTTAGAACAGTTTATCCACCTATCAAATAAAGGGGAGGGATGCACTAAAAGGTCGCCAGGATTTATCTAAGTTCTGGGCTTTTATTTATTTATTGTTGTGAGTAACCCTCAGATAAGACAAGGACAGAGGTGAGTAAGAATCATACAGAAAATATTAGACTCCCTTCATTTTTCCATCTTTAGGACTTTTGTTTAGGATGATCAGCCTTTGTTTTGGATTTTTATTTTGAATATATTGGAGTTTTCATAATCAAGATTAGCTCCTTAGTATGTTTGAGTGCCTATATGTTGAATGAATATAGTGTAGTTACCGGAAGTGCAAGCTATATGTATGGAAGTTCCCTATACCACTCTTGAAGTTTTCATTCTTGTTTAAATTGATGTCAAAATAATAAGTTATTTAAAAGTTAATTTCCAAAACGCAACTGGAAAAAATGCTTCAAAAGTTATGTTAACAAGGATAGTAGGATAATAGAGAAAAATGGTTGTTAGACTGTCAGGTGGGGAAAAAAAGCAGTCTATAAACATTAACATACAATATTACTATAATTGTATGCAAAAATACAAAAACCAGTGATTGATGTAAAAAGTGAAAGGGAATATAATAAAATGTGAATATCTTGGGATGCTAAAACTAATAGATACTTATATTCTACCTTTCTCTATTTTCCAAGTGTTCTAGAGTAAGTGTTATTTATTTTCACCAACATATCTCATTACTTTTTCTTGAGTTTTTCTTTTTCCCTTTTAGATTTACTTTTTAAAAAAACTGATGTTGACCCTTTAAAGTTCCTTCAATAAGCATCTATTGGGAGGCCAAATGGGTTTTTTTGGGGGGGGGATTTTATTTTTATATGTCCAAACATATCTTTATTTCCCTCCTCATTGAAAAAAAATCATTAACATAAGTACATGGTTGGAAGGGGATGGCTACTTTAATGCAGTACCTTTGCCTTCTGTATCTAGCATTGTAAATAAGAAACTTATTGCTCAGTTTTGTCTCATTTCTCTGTATGTAAATGATCGTTCTTCTCTGCTAAGTTTTTTTTTTCTTTATTTTTTGATGATCTGGAGTTTTACTACAATATGCTGAGGGGATTTACTTATTTCTATTTCTCTCATGTGGCATTTGGTGTTTATATCAAGTCCAGAGACTCCTCTGTTTTTATTAGAGCTGAACAGTTCCCAAAAAATATCACTTTCATATTTTCTCTATTCCCTACTTCTGGAAGTACTATTATTGAAGCATCTAAATCTATCCTTTATTTCTCCTAACTTCTCTTTCAAATTTTGCCCCATTACATTCCTATACCACATTCAGAGGATCTCCTGAATACTACCTTCCATTTTACTAATTTTCTTTTACACTGTCATGCAGAGATTCCTCATTGTTTTGATATTGGTCCTATTTTCAATTCCAAAAAATTCAATTTCCTTCTTTTTTATATCCATCTGTCCTTGAGTCATATCTATTGGGTCTTATTTTATGATTAATTGTTCTGTATTACAAGATTATTACTTCTTTTGATATCTGAGAATCTTAACTATATTATTTCAAAGTTATTTTTAAATTGCTCTCTATATTCATTTAGTCGAGATTGAATTCATCATCATTACTGAATACACTGACTGTTGAATATTAATTTTTTCATGTGCTTTAGAATTTTAGTTTGTAAATTCATCTTATATGAATGTCAGCCTAGCTCTTATGATTTATAATTTCTTTTTTTAAATATTTATTCATTTATTCATGATAGACACAGAGAGAGAGAGAGAGAGAGAGAGAGAGAGAGGCAGAGACACAGGCAGAGAGAGAAGCAGGCTCCTTGCCTGGAGCCTGACGCGGCACTCCATCCCGGGACTCCAGGATCACGCCCTGGGCCAAAGGCAGGCTCCAAACCGCTCAGCCACCCAGGGATTGCCTAGCTCTTATTTCTCATAGTGAGCCTAGCTTTTGTCCCTTGTCATGTGTGGGACACTATGTTCTTCATTATCTAATAAAAGTCAAATTTCTTTGGCCTTTTCTAGTCCCAAAGTCTGGTAGGCCCTTGCCTTCTTCCCCTGATTGTTGTTTTGCTTCTTATTATCTATATGTATGCAGTACATATAATATATAAATAATATATAAGTATCTATAAAATATAAATCTACATATAATATGTTTCTATTTTTTACATTGTTTTATTGTTTTAAGAACAGCTGTGCCTTTTAAATGTACACACATACAAATCTATTGTTTCTAAGTCTTTGGAGCAGAAGAGTGTGGCTTTTAAAGCTCCACCTTGATTTGAAATGCATTTATTATTTCTTTTTTTCTTTTGGTTTCTAATTATGAGACACCTAAAAAATACATGAAGGCTCAAAAAATACTGTATTCACTCATATACCAGTGGTAAGATAAAACATGTTAATTTTTTACTATATTTGTCTCAGATCTTTCTTTTATTTTTAAAAATGTAAACTATTACAGATGATGTTGAAATCCCTTCATCCTTTCCCCCTCTTCTTCCAAAGTGATGATTACTTTATACATGACGTTTATCATTCCTGTGTGTTTAAGATACATGTATGTAACAGAAGTTCCTACACATAAACATGTATGCCCTTGTTTGTTTGACAATGATATCCTAATGTGCTCTCATGTTTAAAATTTTGCATGAATAAATTATTCCATATAAATGCAAATCTCTTACTGTGAGTTTCTAGATTCAGTATCATATGTGAGTTTCATAGCGCATATTTCCCTAATGCAGAACTGTTAAGTTGTTTTCACTTTGCTGGTATTACAAATGGAGCTAAGACAATCATCCCTGAGCATGTCCCTTGCACTTATGTGTGTGAGCTTCTGTAGGATGAAATTCAAGAAGCAGATTTGCTGAGTATTGACATGTTTAACTTAAATGTTGCAATGACTCCACAAAGTAGCTGTACTCTCGTAGAATCCCACAGTTACATGCTAGGGTTCCCAGTACTCCACATATTCATCATCATTTGGTGTTATCAGATATTACATTTTGCCATTCTGCTGTGCATTAAACATTTTCTACTTATTTGGAATTTTCCTGATTTCCAGTCAGGTTGGGCATTTTTTCATCTGTTTAATTGTTGGTCAAGTTTCTCCCTCTGGTGAATTGTTTTTACATGCACTTCACTCATTTTTCTGTTAAATTTTTATTCTTACTTTTAATTCTATATTTTGTATTTATATATTCTGCATACAAATTCTTTGTCAGTGTTATAGTCAATAGTGCCACATATTGATATACAGTTCTCCTTTCTTAGCACATGAAATATTGAATTTCCTGGCCTCCTTGGTATTGGGTGGGACCATTCAACTAGTTCTGCTAAGTGAATTCTGAATAGAAGTTGTGTGGGTCACTTATAAAGAGGTTAGAGCATTTACCTGCCAGTATAAACTTCCAAAACTTTCTCTCTCTCTCTCTCCAGCATGGTTCTTGGTATTGGTCAAGATGTGGGTGCTCCCACTGCCTGGATCTCTGTGTAACTATAGTAAGTAGCATTTCCTGCTGACTATAACATGACCAAGATATAAACCTTCAATGCTTTAAGCCACTGGAAGTTTGCAGCTATTGTTATGTCATAATCTAGTCTATCCTAATTTACAGAATTCATTATATGTGTTGCAAATAACTTCTTTCCATCTGTATCACACTTAAAGTTCTAATTTTAATGTAATCAAATTTGTCAATCTTTTCCTTTATGATTTGTCTTTTAAAATTGTACTTTGCAAATTATTTTCTCTTCGAAGTCATAGTTTCATCTGAAAAGTTTTAAAGATTTCATTTTTTGGAATCTATTCTTGTGTATGATATAAGGTAAGGCATTAGTTTAATTTTAATTTTATATGTAAGTGACCAACTTTATAACTTCCATTGATGGAATATCTTAACTTTTCCCCTTTTGCTTTGTAAGGCCACCTGATCCACATCAAGTTTCCTTAAATGCTTAGACATGTCTCTGAGCCAGTCCACTCTCCATTTGTCAATTTTGCACCATTACCATGCTGTCTTAAACATTTTTCTAGTGAAAGTCTCTGAATGATAAATCCTCTCTGTTTTTGACTGAAAATGTTTTCTTTTGTTTTTAGTTGTGAATAATTTAGCTATTACGTAGGATTTTAGTTTGGCAGTTATTTTACATCAGCACGTTAAAAATATTAGTGCATTTTCTTTCATACCCTATTGTTGATATGGAATAGTCTTTTCTCACTTCAATTGCTATTGCCTTGTAGGTAATCTGTCTTTTCTATCTGGTTGCTTCAAAGATTTGGTCTTTGTCTTTGGTGCTCTGCAAATTCACAACAATATGGGCAAGTATGATTAATTTTTATTTATTTGTTAAAAGTTATTGTGAAGCATAAATTAGAATCATTATGTTCTTGATTCTAGAAAATTTTGAAACATTTTCACCATTCTCTTGTTCTTTTACCACTGCAATCAAGTAAATGCTAAGCCTTTCTTTCTATCTTCCATGTCTCTCAATTTCGTTTATGTACATGTATTTTTTGTCATTAATTATCAATATGCACTACATTTTGGAAATATTCTTATTTCTCATGTTACTAACTTCTCTTCATATACTTCTTTTCTATCATTTAAACTGTACTTCAATAACTTAAATTTTTTTCTTAAATTTTTCCAAATGTTGGTTTCTTTCCATGCTTTCTTGCTTTCTTTCTTTCTTTACTTGACTTTTACTTATTTTTGTATGCTTTTAGCATAGTCATTTTATAAGTCATATTATTATCTAATTATCTCAAGTTCTTAAGAGTTCCAAGCTTGTTGTTTGTCATATTTGCAAACTTTCACTCATGCCAGACTGTTCTTTCAATATTTTGTAATTTTTAATAGCAGTGTATCCTACCTTAGGATAGGTTTTTATCCCCCTGAGAATCCTTTATACCTGTGGATGGATTTCTAGAGTGATTTTTGTTTGCACTTTTCAAGTGATCCCGGAGTATCACTAACCATGGAATGATTTTACTACTATTTTCTAGATTTATGGTTTTCTAGATCAAGGAGGTTTCAAATCTCAAACACCTGCCAGAAAATGTGACATATTTACAAATTACTAGGAGAGACTCCATTCTCTGGCAAGCTGTCTTACCATGTCTGTATATCTCTGGTAATTTTTTCCCCCATTCCCTCCTTTAATTAAGGATGCAAGCCTTTTTGGATTCTGGATATGTTCAGATGGTCTTTCTTTTAATTTCCTGTTTTATACAGTTCCAAGGCATCAGCATCCATCTCTGGAAGGCCAATAGGAATTATCTCCCTAGTATAATTAGAGGCACACTGTGTACACATTCTACCATTTTTCCTTTCCCTAATGGTTTTCAGTCATCCTCCTGATTCTGGCATTGTCCATTCTCATGTATGGCTTCAAAAGAACGTGTGAACATTAGAAATATGCCGTATTTTATCTAGCCTTTCTGTATTTTTTATTAGATAGATTTATAGATTATACTGTCCATCAATTTCCTGGAACTGTAAGTAATTATTCAATATTTTAAAACCATATATTTAAGATAATAAAAGAAGAGAAATCCCATTTTGTGTTTATTATAAAACAAAGCAAAAAGAATCAAATGTCCCTAGACTACATGTATCTGACTGTATTTATCTTTCATAAAAGTCAACCAGATATAGTTAAGCTACTTAATTTTCTACTGTTAAAGAATTTCCAAAGCTTTGATTTTACCAGTAGGAAGACACTGTCTAGAATATCAAATAGTCACTGAATCTCACTCTATACTGATACCCCCAGGCTGCCTAGATTGAATTTTAAGACCTCCCACTTAGAAGTTATGTAATCTTGGACGAGTAACTTAGTATGTAGGAATAAAAATCGTATCTATCCCAAAATATTGTTGGAAGAAATAAATGAAATAAGAAAGTAATATATTTAGTCCAGTGTCTAGTCATAGAGAGCACTGGTAGAAGTAAGTGATGCTCATAGTAGTAGTGGTAGTAATAATATAGAAGTAGTATCTGGTCACCAAACCTCCAGACAATCTGGAAGAACCAACTACATTTGGTTCAGAAGCAGTTCTTTCATGATATCAAAATTTTCTACACATTTTTACAGAAATCTTAGCTGTCATGGTGAGGAATAAGATTAAAGTACTTGCTTTAGCATTCTTTTTAAAGCTAAGTTAAAACTCTAACTCACTACACATGTGACTCTAGAATTTTCTTTTTATTGTTTAAATTAATTAGCATTAGGAGTAAACATTGTGAATGTCACCTGGCACTTTGTGGGCATAAGCCAGTTTCCTTCTTCTCTTTATTATTACTTATACTGGCACAAATCTAGGTCTGTATTTTCAATTAGGTATAAAGAAGGAAGTTAGTAAATACATTTGAGCTACTCAAAACTAATCACTATTTGATTATTTGATCATAAAGAAGGCCTTTCATGAAGAAATTAGGCCAATCCTCCGGAGAGTGGTCACCACATTTTCTTGGCCATTCTATATACAGCACAGTTGGGAACTGTTCACATAAAAGCCTTGGCGAGTAGCTTTGTCTAGTGGTCTGGAGCTGATTCTGATACTAGAAGAGTTATAAACCAGTATTGTACATGCCAGGCTGCTCAGCATAAGTCAGCAAATGTACCTACTATTCTAGAAGCTAAGATAAAAAATCTTGGCCAATAACCCATATTGATTTTTGTATTTTATCTTATTTTGTATTTTATGGATGAAGTTAATTTCAGTAGATTTCATCTCAAAATACTTTGTAAAGTTCCCACTTTTATCTCACATATTCTGGTGCAACTAGAATATCTCTTTCCCAATTCCTTGCAATACTGAATTATAGATACCTTTGGGAAGGGAATAATGACAGTTTAAACAAATGTCGTGTCCAAAATTAAATCTCATTATTTTTGAAAAAAAAAATCATCTGAAAAGAATGCTGTGTACAATATGCAACTCGGGTCCACTTTAAATTTTGGAAATCTTTCCTGCATGGAGTCTGGAAAAATCTATTATCTGAAAATTTTAAGTATTCTTCTGCCTCTTGGAAAGGAGCCTGACTTAAAGTTTGAGGCAGTGTATCCTTTTGACCCAGGATAACCTTGCCCAAAAAGATTTACGTAAGCAACTGAAGCGCAAATACCTTTCCTGGAATAGACATGTTTGAATCGACATGCTTTTAAGGAGATAAACTGATTTTCAGAACAATAAAACTTAAAATTAATGGAAACAGCAACGTGTTTCCGGAAATTGTTTCATTTAGAGGAATATTTCTTTCTTTAGTATGTATTTTGATTATACTGCCTGGCCTTTAGGCTCACAACTATGTGTTTATGTTGTTGAATTGCCCTTTCTACAATGCTGGCCATGAGTAATCAAGCCCAAAGGAAATTAATAAAGAATTGACTTACACTTTATTACTAGTAAGCTGTCTTGCTTTCTGGAGGAACTTGGCATGAGCAGCTACTTCAACCATGCCGATTAATGCAGAATAAGATCCAATATATATCACCCCATAGTATAATCTTTACACCATTTATTCCATCCTTCTATTTCTTAACACTTTCTTCAATTCTGTTTTTCTTTTGTTAAGATAAAATAAATTTCTATAAACCCAAAAGTGATAGAAATTTACCATGTAAAGTCTCAAAGAGGTGTGATTCCAGGGCCCAGAATCCTTTTGTCTTACAGCTCTGGTATCCTTAACATGTGGCTCCCAAGTTACCATGTGCATCTACATC